>NC_079497.1:115636759-115666759 GCF_030052815.1 Hevea brasiliensis | reverse complement strand
TCCTCCATTGAATTGCATGGGATGGGAAAGACAGGTTCGGAAATGGCCGGATTAGCAGGAGGAAGGGCGGCCCCGCCCTGAAACAAAGGTGTACGTACATAAATAAAGAGGTTGGTTATGGCCTTTACTTGATAGGGCTCCTTCCCATCTATCTTGACCGGGAAAAGGGGGGAGGCCCTTGCGGAAGCCCTGCCCGCCCTTCTCTATTTTGAGGGATCCCTCCTATTTAGGATTCCAGGCTTCCCAGACTCGTAACAGACGGCTAGGAACAAGAAGAGGGTCAGTAGTCTCTGCCGTTGCAGGTCCTTCTCCTTCCGTTGAGACGGTCCTCTTTTTTTTTTGTTTTGTTTGTTCACCGCGGCACGAAATCATGAAGAAGCTGGAATAACTCAGAAAGATAGTGGCGCCTAGCCGTTGAGAGCGTCTGTTGTCTTTGTAGAGGAACAGTACGATCTTGGACTGGCCCCCTTCGCATGACCTAGAAAGAAAAAAAAGTCCGTGCTACTATAAGGCCTCTAAACTCCTCCCTCAGGACACTGTTGCGTTGCCCATGGGGACGGGGTAGCCCCGACTTCCATAGGTCCTTGGTTCGACCTCCTAATGAGAATTGAGGTCCTTGCGCGGGCGTCTCATCCCTAAGACTTGCTTGCTCTGTATGGAGTGCCCCGTGGTTCCTCGAGTGCCAGCCGCAGAGAGGAATGCCATCAACTAGGGCGCTATTGGCCACTAACCACTCGCTCGCCGGCCGCTTGGGCTCCGCGTTTCAAGTTCGTTATCCTAACCGTCTCCTCTGCTCTACCGGGAGCCTGGCCCCTTCTTCTATCTTATCTACTGCCTTGCTCCTTGGCTCCCTACAGCTCCAGCCGCTCGCTGTAATAGCTTGCTTCTCGGGTGGCTCGCACCCGGGGTGGTGCGGCTGAGCCAGAGTGGGCTCAGCAGTCGGCCTATGTTTCCGGGCGCACGCGTAAAGGCATGATTAGTTCCACAAATCTCACTGCACTGACCATAGTAAACTCCTTCTCGTTGTACCGAAATAGAGATCTGATTTAAACGACCAGGTACAGCATCACATTTGACACCTGAGGAAGGTACAGCCCAACTATGAGGTACATCAGCAGATGTTACAATAATACGTAGATGAGTTTTGGCTGGTACAACCACTCTATTGTCCACTTCTAATAAACGTGATTGACCCAATTCTAGATCATCTTCTGGAATCGTATAACTGTCAAAAGTGAGTGACTCTTCATCGGAACTGTTATAGTCTGAATACTCATAAGTCCGATACCATTGATGTCCAATAGCTTTGATAGTAATGGCTGGATCTACTACTACCTCGTCCATTGAGTATAACAGAGCAAATGATGGTATAGCAATGAACATAGGGATGATACTAGGAAATATGGTCCGAAGAATCTCGATAGTAGTTCCATGAACAATCCTTTGCGGGATTGGATTTTTTTGATAGTGGAAATGCCATAAAGCGCGAACCAAGATCCGTAATACGAAAACCAAAATCAGAATGAGGAAGAAAAAGATATCGTGATGTAAGTCCATTATTCCTTGCATCATAGGGCTTGCTGCGTCTTGAGATCCTAATTGCCATGGTTCCGCTGCATCACAAGGAGCAATTGTGAGGAATAACCATTCTAGAACAATCATTTGCTTTGCTTCATTCTTTGACTGCTCTGCTCCCCCCCCAAAAAAAGAGAGACTAATTCTTGCTCTCCCAATTCAGGAAGACGGAAATCACCGGTTGGCTTGGTCCAACCAAGAAAGACATGGGATTGTTTGGGCATTGCTTGGGCCGAGTTAAGTAAAGACTGGCTACCTAGAAAGATCCCTCACTGCACACTTTCTATATATCTGTCTTCATTATCGGCTGCATGCTATCGGAGATAGAGCAATGGGAGGTTCAGTCAAAAGCATTTACCACGCACTCAATTCAATGATCAAGCAAATAAGCAAGACGAATCTCTTTCTCTTTCTATACTACTTAATTACGAAATCAGGACTCAAGTACATAGAAGCAGGCGATGACCTTTAGTAATTAAAAAAAAAAAGAAAGGTTGGAAAAGACATCTTCTCTTTCCTGAGAACAAAAGGCAGAGAAAAAAGGCTTACAGAGGCGCTCCGAAGGAGCGGTATTGCTATAGCATTTGGTTCGTGCTATTACCTATTTCTCCTAGCTGAAAGCTGACGGGCTTGTTTCACACAGACTCAATTGGAAACTGAATTCGAAACACTTGACTCGGAAAAGGTGGGCTATAGCCTCTATCTATATCGAGGGAATTGAAAATTTTCGAGGGAGAATGAAGCAGGGGTCTGGTCTTTAGGATCGCCTCGATATAGAGGCGTCCTTTCCCGAGTCAAGAACGATCCCACTGATAAAACAAATAAGGGAGGGGCTTTCTTTATGTGGTGGACCAAACACATAAAGCGGCTTCCACCCGCCGGCAAAGAGATCTCGATCCCTGGAGTACTCCTATCTTTCCGCTGATGGAAAGATGCTTGGTTCAGTCGTTTCTATGCCCCTTTGTCCAGAGGGAGGGATCTATTCCCGAATGGCTGACTCACCGATATAGCTGGCAGGGGAGCGAAGAAACAAACATAAATGAATATTAAAGCATATTTTTTTTGCGATCCCCTCACCTATAAAGCACGAGTCAATCCCCTTGCCGGGTAAGAAGGATTTGGAGATGTCGACCGATACTATTTAGTGGGTCGTTGGCCCCCTTCCACAACCCCTTCTGTTGGTGAAGGCAGTGCATATAGTCGTAAAGGAACTCTCTGCATTCAATGATCGAACCCGCAACCAAGGGAAGGTGCCCCCAGGATCGGAAACTGATGTGCTATCCTTCGAAACCCGAACTTATCCTTCGCCTGGACCAAGATACTAAATGCCTAGACCACGCCCATCGAGAAGAGAATGTGGAGAAAGAGATCTCGGATCTATTAGTGATTGGGCCACCTCTCCTGGCAAAGAAAGAAAGGCGCTCGTAAGATGCCCTTAACTGCTATCACCGCTTCTGCTTTCCACTAAATAAAAGGCAGCAGGAAAGCCTTTCACATGAACTTGCCTGTGAATTCCTCCTCAGATCCATTGTGGAACCCCTTGCCGTTACTTCCAATCATGTCACAGACAAGCCTGAAAACCAGCTAGGTATGATTCCGTACAGAGGTAACTGCATGGTATACACAGGCGCTCGTATAGAGCCCTCTCCCAATCTCCCATATAGGAACTGCATCAATTTCTACCACGCTTGGAAAACTTTCAGTTCCCGGTTGCAAAAGTAAAGAACTTCTGCCTTACGTAAAGTTACCAAGGATTTCAAATGCAAGAATTTACCCGGGACCTAAAGACGGGCAGAATGATAGCTAGAGGGAAGAAGCATGGGGAGCGATTACAACCAGGAGGTGGGCTTGGAGGATGAAAAAGTTTTTGCATTAGTAGCAGCTGCTAAAGCCAGAATCTAAGGAAAGTTTGTGTCGGCATTCTTCTGGCACCACAGATTTTGACATGCAAATTGATCTACGGGTGCTGATCAACTCTTGCCTTTTTTTTTAGATGAAAAATAGAATTTTTTTTTTTTGCTGGAGCTAGCTGCCAACAAGGCAAAGATGTTGAATTCATGGAACATAATAATAAAGAAAGAATATTTCCTCTGGATTTGATCCATTCCGATGGAAGGGGGCCAGCCCCTGTCAAGTCTCTCTCTGGGTACAGCTATTATGTCACCTTCATAGATGATTATTCTCGGTGTACCAGGTATGCTACGGCACAAATCTAAAGCTTTTAATCGGTTTAAGGAATTTAAAGTGGCAAGTGGAAAAGAAGTTTGAATGTAAGATCAAGGTCTTCAGATCTGATTCAGGAGGTGAATATGTCTCTACTGAGTTTAAGAGGTTTATCTCGTCTAATGAGATTATACATTTACGATACTGTGCTTACACACCGAAACAAAATGGAGTAGCAGAAAGGAAAAGAAAAACAGGCACCTATTGCTGCTCTAGCCAAATGCTTCAAATGCATGTACCTAAGTACTTATGGGCTGAAGCCAGCAGCAGCATATGTCATCAACAGAACTCCATCTGATGCTATCATAAAGGCAAGATTCCATGGGAGATTTTTCATGAGGGTGCAAGTGCTTTGTGTCCAGACTCACCTGAGATCAATTATCTCCCAAGGCGCATTGTTCTGTTCATATAGCATTTTGCATCTTACTCGGGTATTCCCGGCGATGCTTTGATCCTCGTACGACTTCATATCTTTCGGCATGTTACATTCGTGGAGGATGAGTCTCTGTATTCTGCATGATCCTCCTCATGCACTGCCTAATCTCAGTACAGATGTGAGACTCTCTTCTTCCCTCGGTAGTGCCCCTGGGAAGACCTGTTCTTCGTCAGTGGCACCACAGAGTGGTGATGATAGTGATGACTTGGGCCACTCTGACCATTTGTTTGGGAAGTGATACACTCAGAAAAGTGAGTTGGTTCGTGCAGCACCAGATGAACTTGACCAACCATCACCAGCTGCCAGCCTTCCTTCTCCGTCAGCGAGTTCTGGTAAGACCATCGAGGTATCTTCTTCTCCATCTATTTCTTTTCCATCAACAATTATTGTTCGTAGGTCAGCTCTGATCTATGGAAATTCGCCCTTCGGGTCATGCAGGAAAGAAAGCATTCTGAATCTAGGCAACCTCTTCCAGAGCCTTTTTATCTCCACTAATTGGTAGGTATGGAACCAGAAATCACAATCGGATCCTCAACCTCAACTGAAACCGAAACTGATCTAACATTGAAATAGCACCTGAAGCCGAAAGCAAGAAATCGACATCTAAATAGACATCTATGGAATCTGACCCGACAACCAGCGAGCGGCCAAAGCCAATAAGTCGAGCCAACTGTTGAAAAAAGAAAGTTTTTCAAGTCTGCTTCAAAGCCCGATTTTCAATCTTCAAAGTCTGAAAAAAAAAGTCCGATTTTATGTTAAAAAAAAATATTCAAATTATGTTTTTAAATCCGCTTCAAAGTAAGCAGCTTCTAAGTCATCTAAGTCTATAACGCTAGCCCTTCTCTTGGTCTATAATTAATCTCCTAATCTCGTCTTTTCGGGTAAATCAGTTGTAAATAGGATCTCCTATTTCATAACCTTCGCAACCAAAGAATCGAACCAGAAACGAAGGCTGTAAAGGGAAAAAACTAGTCTTTCCCGGCTTTGGAATTAGAGTAACCTTGTTTTACGAGCTTATCGACGAAAAAAATGAGCTCTCAGCGCTCTTTAACACCATGGAATAGGATTTAGGTACCTTTTTTCGAGTGGATTAGAAGAAGTTTTTTCACGTTTTAACGAGCTTCTAGCGGGTTTAGTCATCATTCTCATAGGAGTGGGAAGTTTCGGGTGTTGTGAGGCTTTCTGTGGTGGTTCCCAATACGAACGAGTAGCTTCTAGCCCTCTCCTGTTCCTTCCTAATATGCCTATTTTTATTATGCCGATTGAAGTGACTATTGACTTTGCTTCTTATTCATACTATGAGACGAGACGAGCTACTCCATTGGCTTATCTAAAGTCTTAACTAAACCATTCTGTTAACTAAAAAACAACTGTACCGGAAAGGATGTTGGTCCTAACAATCCAAACCAGTACTTACAACAATTAACAATCGATCGTCCGCGCGGGAAGAAAAACTACATGGAGGCTTTGAAAAAGGGTGGTAAACCACCTTTCTTTTTTGAATAGTTTATTGTACTCCGTTGCAGCGCCAGTTAAGGTGAAGGTTGTGCCTATCATGACGATTCCAATGAATTTCCTGGGGACGACGGGTAGGCCTACTTCCTTGCTTCCCGTTGAGGCGGGCTCCGTTCTACCCATTGGTTGACTCCTCTGTTGACCATGCCACTCTCAGAGAGAGCCTGTTGGTAAGCGCTTCGTCCAGTATCAGGCTCGCGTACAATCACGTCACTTGGCCCCTGCTGCCTAGAAGTGGCCGAACAAAAAGAGATCCTACCCCAAAAGATCAACAGAAAGAATAGCGCTATATGAAAGAGAAGTAGTCTACGAGTTCGGGTTCGGTTATGCCTTCTTCATTGGCCTTCTCTCCCAGAGGCTAGTCTGCTCTGCTCTTTTGGCCCTAGTTCCTATAGTCATTCATTGATCACTGAAATTTCCGCCGGTCCGTAAGCCATCAATCTCGACATCAAAGAAAGCCCACCCAGAAAAGAGAGTTCTTACGTAAACGAATGCTTAAAGAGTTCGGACTTTGGGGATACCGGAGTGGGGACGTTGGTACACGGGGAGTTTACTGTATTCAGGAATATCATGTATAGAGTCAATCTCTGGAAACCCCCTATAGCTGGGGGGAATACGAGAGGGACCAAGTGCGGAATGAAGGCACTGAAAGTTTTTTTCCTATTCATTCAAATGCCAGTGATTCAAAAAAGACCTTACTTTGACTAACAAACAAGTCTACTTCCCGACTTTCCCGGAGAAGAGACTTTTTCTGCCCGGTTCTACCCTATTTCTCTTATGTTCTGAGTAGGGCGCGGCGCTAAGGCTTTCGAAAAGACAGATGAGCGCCGTCGAGCAACTCCTTCATTGCTTCATGGAAAAGGCCGAGTGAAAACGTTCTTTCAACTTCTTATAACAGGGATTACCAAGCTAGAAAGAAGATAAGGTTTTGAGCTAACTTCCATGATAGGGAAGGAGTGAACTCGTTTCAGTCTCATGCGGCGAAGAGAACCATTTAGTAACCTAAAGGTAAGAACCAATGTTGTAAGGTAAGGAGGAAAGCGATTTAGTAGTGGAGGAAAAAGAGGGAGCAAAGCAAAGATATCCTATCCGTACAGTTCAGAGAGGAGAGCAAGACCTTAATTAAAAAGAGCAGGTCTTCGAAGCCGCGAGTAGAATACTTTTAATCAATCCCTTGAAGCGAAGGAAGCGGCAAAGAATTGCGTTAAAGCCTCTCTTCCTCCAACCTAAAAGAGAATGAGATTCCCTCTCCTCTTCCTATGATTATGGAACTCCAGTCTGAAAGAGTTTTTCCCCTAGTTTGAATACTGGCTACTAGCAGGCTTGACTTGCCCATCTCCTCGTGATTGAACTCGCATTCAGCAGGTCTTCTTCCTGCGGTTGGCCTTTTGAAGATAAATGGTAGGAGCTCCTTAATTCGAAGGTGGCGAGTTGAAAGAGTGGCTGGTGTATTGGCTAAGCACATTAGTTGTTCTGGCGAGTAATGCCAGGGGTAAGACAAGCTAAGCGAGTTGGCTATTCATTTCGCTTTTGAGCAGACAGGTAAAGGCTAGCAAGGCAAGCAGGTAAAATAGTTAGGGCAGCCAGAGAGGCAAGAGCAGGAAGCAAACAGTAAGCTAAGAATACTGGAAGAAGATGCTAGTTCAGCCAAAAGCCTAGTTCTACCAGAACAGTAGGGCAAGCAGTAGAGGATGCGTAGTAGCGTTCAAAGATGATCGCCTGCCTATTCCTTGGATTGAACGGAAGCCATCTTTCCCTCTCCTCCTCTTATCACTTCTTCCTTCCGTCAATCGTCTACCTCCTAGTTGGAGGTCTCACTCCTTCCTTCAATCAGTCATCTTACTCCTTCCTTTAGTCGTTCCTTCATTCACTTCGTTCATTCAGTCACTCTTTGCCGAGGGAAGGCTTCCACGAGGCCTTTCAATTGAGCTAGAACGAGACTTTGGAAGTTGTTGTGGGGCCCTGACACGACAAAGACTAAGATGTGCTTTGGCTCTTCGTCAATTCCAGCCTCAAACTCTGGTTGAGTGCACGGGTCAAGCTCCTCTAGCTGAGCTTGTCCGATCTGGGAAAAATGCTAGAGAGAACAATCATTAGGAGCACCCCCCTGAAAGCCGGACAGACTCGTTCACGCCCTCCCCTCGAGCCGTAAAGAAATGATTCCACTTTAGCAGCCTTTACAGTTCTTTATTGAAGATAGTTATCCGATCCAATCGAAGCAAGAGAAAGAAGAAGGCTTGACCCTTTCAAGATCATAGAGTTGGCACTCACTCTCATGGCTTATTCTCATGATTTATTACCGTGAGAGAAGCCTATCTTATCCCGAGTTTACTTCTCGACCGATAGGGATAGGGAGGTGCGAAGCGAAAGAGAACCGCACCTTATTAAGATTAAGCCGAGGGGAATCTCATAAGGGATTAATCTCATTGAATCTTCCTCTTTCAAGGAGAGGCGCGGAAAACTGCTCGACTATACTATAAAGGATAGGAGCACAGAATAAGTAGCGGAAGCAGACAATAGAACAGCTGCTAGAAGCTCGACAAAGAGGTATGAGTTTCACTGCGAACTTCTTCCTTTAGCAGATAGCTCAGTTTTGAGACTAATAGGAGTGTAAAACAGCTCTTCCTTCTCCCTGAGGGTAACAGTTGGGGTGGGGAACTTCCCGAAACTGGGGACATAACCTAAATCATAGCGTAGCTAAGTATATTTCTCTGAAGTAGATGAAGTAGTTAGGAATGCAGATGTCAATTGCTCGACTGGTTTTGAAGATTTTGAAGACATGGCATAAAGCATAAAGCGAAACCGCTAGATTCGCTGCAATAGAATCAGCCGCGGGGATTCACCTGAGAGAGAATCCGCTGTTCTATACCGATAGCTTACTTCGATGTGCCTTGCTTGCTTACCTGCTCCTGTTCTTTCCTTTCTTGTCCTTGGAGTTAGGCTTTCTAGACCGGTCCTGAGGTCCACTCCGGTGAGTTAGTATGTCCTTCCTTTCTTGTACTTTACGTTAGCTTCCTTCTTTCTCGTGGGTCTTACCTTAACCTTAGGTAGACAACTCTAAAGAAATACATGCATGGCAGTTAAAGAAGAGCTAAGAGTGAGCTTACGAAAGGTCTAAGATAAGAATCAATAAGAGCATCACTGATAATGTCCGTGCATACAAAGTTATTTCTTTAATGTTTATTCCTGAGTTTAGGATATCTTTCTTGATTATCTGAATTATCCTAGGTGATGGTCAGAGATAACCTGTGTAGTGCTGAACCGAGGAGAAAGCTAGGGATCCTGGAAAGATGGGTACTAGAACGATGCTCATAAAGCCGCTAAGTGAAATGTGTCTATGTGAGATAGAAGACTCCCAAGCTTAGGGGGGAACCTTTCGACAGTCATAGCTACGGCAACACAGGCAACAAGAAGGCGGCCATTGCCTGAGGTCAGCTTCGCCCCTAACTCCCTAGTTGTGAATGGGTAATGGGTTAAGGCGGATAGGTTCCGAAAAACCGTCCGTCCCATACAGCGGAGAACTGCCTCGGGCGCCCCGCACGAGACCGGGCGAATTATAGGGAAGGTGGGATCTATCTCTATCTTTATGCTCGGCTCGGTCCCCAAGCAGCGTGAACTATGAAATCCGTAACTTTGCTTGGGAAGAAGTACGGGCAGCGAAGTTATACTGCGACGTCGGCTCCATACCCTAAATGTATTCCCTACGGTGGGATAGAGGGCGTTTGCCGAGTATGTATTAACGGTCATACATGAGTGGAAGAGTGAGTTAAAGACTAAAAGAGAAAGACTCAATTTCATCGATCCTCCGCTCGTTCATGCCCGCAGTGCTGCTCGTCTGCGCTCCAACCCCCCGTAGGGAGGAGGGGTGGTGAGATAGAGCTGGTAACGAGCCCTCGCCCCCGTGAGTGTCCTCCGGGTTCTTGTTGGGGGGGGAGGGTTTATAGGAAGGTCTATATAAGAGTTCCTATAGGACTGTCTATATATGCTTTCCTCTTACACTCCCTCTCTATCCTTCCTTTCTTTTCTTAAAGAATAAAAAAGAACTCTTTTTAGTATGAGTTTAGACTCTCATACATACTTCTCCGGGACTTTGCTCAAAAAAAAGATAACTTTCATTCTTTTCTTGCAGTAATAGAGGGGAAAGCAATCAAAATGCGGTAGAGGTCATTCAATCAGACAAAGCCTATTCAGGCTCGGGGGGAGAATGAAGAACTAAGAACTCAGAGAAGACAACTGCCTTGACAAGAAGAGGGCTGGAAAAGTGATCTATGCTTCGAGGGCCTTCCCTTAACGCCTTCGAAAGCCAAGCTGTAAATCTTAGTTCTCGAAAGCTCGGTCTTATTATATTTTTTAAGCTCCCGGAAGAAAATAATTCCAAAACTCTTACCTTATTCCCCATCTGAGAAGGAAAGCCTGAACGCCCTTGCTTTTGCCTTTTTGTAGCTCTACCGAGTTGGCAAGGGGGAAGTGGGAGATTTAGAACCCTTAGTTGGGATCGGAGATTTAGAACACTATTAGTCGGGAAAAGTTACGTAGGCCTTTTTACTCGTAGCTCGGCGCGGGGGAGTCTAGAAAACAGTCCTTATCTGGTATTCTAGTAGGAATCGAGCTTTCAGGTCGAATTATATAAACACGTCTTTAAACCTACCTCCTTCGCTGCTTACTCCATCGGCAGTAGATGACCTTTCTTAGGCACCTACATCGTCCCAGGAATGAAGTTACTGGTTCGAGCTCTTTGTCAACTGATTCAACTCAAGCACGAACTGCTACCTCCTCTTCCATCCTCTTCTCCGACTTCAGCAGAAAAACTCAAACAACTCATTATCTCATGTCAACAGCGCATTTGTGAGCTCCAAGTCCAAAAGCCTATCCGGTACGAGAGGGTTTCACTTATAATAATGAAAAGTATGCCATCACTCTGTCTAAAGAAAGGAGTAGGAGCATGAGACTTTGATTGAGTTTAGTTAGGACATACATTACCTTAGTAAGTTCTATGCCAAAACTCTATATCTCTATATAAAGGAAAGAACCAAAGCATTAGCATTCTTAACTCAGCTCTCCAGGAATGAGTTGTTGTCATGTGAGATAAGATAGTAAAGAAGAGTCTATTTTGAAGGAATCAAAGATGCGGACGCTTTTCCTCTAGTGTAGCTATGCGCGTCCGTTCTTTCTATTTAATTAGAGTTTTCTTCTCTGCGTCTCGTCCGTAGCGGACGTGACTCCGCTTGGGTCAGACTTTCTTCCTCTCGTTCTTTTTTTTTATGTCTGTGGCCCATATGGTTAAGTATTCCCACACCTGGGACAGGGGAGGCTAGTTCAGTCACGTCCGGGTTTTAGTAAGGGAGGTACGAGAAGTTAAGGGTGAATGTGAATTTCCCTCTCTTCTTTAGCGAGAGTCGAAAGGTCGTGAGCCAGTGGCTATGGGGAAGTAAGGGTATAAGAATAACTGGTTGGGATGATGGTATCGAAGGCGACCATGGGGAGCTTTGTAAAGCCAAGTAAGTGATCCGAGGGAGAAGCTGTGACGACTCCTCATCAGTATCATTTGGGAAGGTGAGGTTGCTTGCAAGAGTCATATTCCACTAAAATGGCTATTCTTTCAGCTCGTGTGAAAATCGACTCGGAACTCGCGGATAGCTTTGGTTCGCTTTCCCTTGGTGACCCTGGTGTGACCTTGCCTATGGTGTCTGTGGCCCACTCTTTCGACTCTTCACTCTGTTCATGCTTAGCTGGAAGGTTAAGGTAAGGACGTTGAATTGACTTTTGTAGTCTCGGATTCTAACTTTTGAAGAAAAGAAAGCTAGAACGAAGTTTACGGTTTTGAGCAGTCGTTAACGAGCTAGGGTACATTCATATGCATTACACTCGCTGATCTGTTTAATAACCCTGCCTGGTCACTTGCTTTCTTTCTCATTACCTTGCTAGCTTGGCTCGATTCCTACCTTAGAATAGAACGGATTCAGTACTCCCCCAAGCAAAAACTTGAAAGGAAGAGTTAACGAGTGGCTTTCCGCTCCTTATCCCCGTACCTTCAGTGCTTTCTAACCGAACGACTTGTTGGCTCGGGTTCCTTCTCTCCCTTGAAAGTGAAGACGTTAGCAAGAAGAGCTGATGAAAGAAGATCGGAGTCGTGAACAGGAAAAGCTAAGCCAAAAAGACAGGATTCTCGCCATCTCTTCAGGTCAGGTCAGAGGGGTTGATGGACATGAAATTAGATCTTTTTAGGCTTGAAATACTCCTCTAGGGGAACTCGCAATAGCTCTAACAGAACTTCCAGTTAAAAGCACTTCAACTAGATCGATAGGCTAGCTTGCTGCCTCAGCTCAGTATCTTTCCCTCGCTCGGCCCCAACTGTAAGGAATCCCCTTTTTTTTTGAAACAGGCTCGTACTCAAAAAAAGTAACTGGAAATTCAACTGGTTGAAACAGAACTCCTACCGCATAGTTGAACTCGCCTGGCGTGGGCCTGGCTCTTAAGAGACGTAGCCTTTTCCCTAGCTTTTTTTGGCAACTATCTATCTTTCCGAACTAGATTACACGGACTTACTTAAGAGGGTTGCCCCAGAAAGACTCTTTTCTTCCTAGCCTTCTTCATCTGCGCCCGAAAAAAGCTAAGCCCTTTCGTTCCGAGGGTTAGGTTCAAGGGTTGGTCGAGCTTCCGTTGGTCGCCTTTATTCTTGTATCTGAAAGGCTTTTTCAAATATCCCCGAACACTCTTTCTGTTTCCGTAAGTGAAATGTTGAGTCCGTTTGCTGAACCAGTATCACGTCTGCTGGAATTCCCGGAGCGGAGAAAAAGTTTCTTTTCAATCAGAGAACGTGTGGTGCGGGCTGGGCTTCCACCATGCCTCCCACCCAATAGAATTAAAGCAAAAGTAAAGGTTCTTCCCCCTCACGGAGCCAAGTTCCAGCTCGACCGACCGCCACTAGAAGGAGGCATTGCATTCTGTTAGCTACTTATAGCATACCTATAGAGAACATCTATCTAGGCAACCCTCTTCTCTATCCTACCTCGCCTGTCATGCAGAGCGGGAGCATTTAAGATTCTTCCGAATTCCTAGTATAAATTCATATCGAAGAGTCTTAGACTATCCTTTTTCTTGTCCATCCATTCATCGTGCGTGGCCAATTCAGTTCCTTCCATTCTGAAACCTGGCCAAGAATGTCTGGCTATTCTAGAGGTAGCTAACGCGTAATGGACCTCCCTCTCCAACTAGCAGTTCGTTGATGAGTAATATCATTGATACAACAAATTGTACATTCTTTCTTTGGCAGGTATTGACTGGAGAACTGGACCGGCTAGCCAGGACCGAAAGAGCCTGCTGTTGTGGACGAAGAAGTGCGTGCTTCTATAGCATTATATGGTAGTTTTTGTTCTGGGGTGGAATTCTCTTATCTAACCGAGTGATAGGGCTCCGTAAAGTTGATCATTACTAATGTTACGATTCATTCGATTGGGAGGTTCAATGGGTTTCGAAACCCTCCTCTTCATTTAGATTCCTGTTCCTGCATTGGGAGTTAGAGTATCAGTCCGTCCCTGTATTACTTGAAAGGAAGTCTTATTGGACCCCTTCGGGATATCATTCGGCTACCCCCTCTTACTCTTAGTTTTGAGTAGGCGTTTTGGACCGGGGATTCTACTGAAGAAAGGAAAAGAATAACGATTTTGACTCCAGTCTCCTTCGGCCACCACATTGTTTTGACCAATCCTGTTCTAGGTCTTCTTTTCTGGATCGCCAGACAACTCATATACATGATGATGATAAACATTTCCCTGAAATGGAAATGAAAGCATAAAAAATATGGGTAAGAAAGAAATGACTTATTTTCAAAGTTTGATCCTTCCAGCCGGAGAGAGATAAATGCCTTGTAACCCACTAGCTCTAATTCTTTCAATTAGAGGGAGATGCTACACCTGCCCTTGTATATTGGAGCACCCCCTATTTGAATAAGGCATCTGAGTAAGACTAGCGTCTCCTTCATTCCCAAGATATGCTCAACAATGGCCTGCTTCCTATCTTCCGAAACTTTACCAAAAACTACCAACCATACTTTTCCTTCGTTTTCAATCGATTAATCTAGTTCAGCAGCAGAGACATAGCGAATTACTACTAAACCTACGGCACAAAGAAGGTTACCCCCGCCCATAGACTAGGACAAACTAATGAATTTTCAACCACGGGGAATCATATAATTACTCTAGTTCACCAGCATTCCTATAGTTCAACCTTACTATCACCAACAGGAGCAATCAAGGGACCTACTCGGCTATGATCTACACATACGATGAAGCGGATGTGTACAAATAAGGGTCCGAGGCGATGGGCATGTAGCGAGATAAACCACTGGATGGGTTCGTCCGGCCTTGATTCTCTTCTTTCTCGTCCACTAACCTCATCATGAATAACAAGTCGGAAGTCCTTTGTTCGCCACACTACATCTTTCCACCGATAAGCTCAGTTTCGAATTGGATCACGATAAATGGGTAATGATACTACAAGTCCATTCAATGCGGTTTCTAAGCATTCAATTGGGCTACCCCTACCTAAAAAAAGGGATAAAAGCACTGGCGCAGGTCGCTTCATTCCGCCATCTTACCCATATTCTATTTCCCGCCTCAGTACCTTCGATGAATAACTAATTGATCGCGTACCGTACGGTTTCGGAAAGGGCAATTCATCAATCAAGGAAAGTCACACTTCAGGGTCGGCAGATATAGCTGATATTTCAGAAGTCTCCAATCTCGAAAGAGGCATTCCAAGGGAGTGATTCGTTTGCGCACCCGGAAAGTTTCCATCTCAATAATAGGAGTCAGTGAGCAAATAGCCGTAGTTTCATAGGTTTAAAAGCCGTAGTGGAATAGGAGCAATCAAGGAAATCCTCCCGGTGGAAGCGAAGCACCCTTTGAAAAGCTTCTATCTGACAGGAGGAAGTACTCAACTAGTGAATGAAAGGAAAGATGACGCCCAGGCGAAGTAAGTTCCGTGGATCGGTGAAACAAAGCGGGCAATGTAATTAATTGTTGGAGCAAGTGTTCTGGTGGTTCAAGCGGAAGCGGTAAGATAGGGTTCATAGTCAGGTCTCGATCGAGGGAGGCTGCAAGACTCTTCTGTCTGTTAATAGGTAAGTCCTCGCAGGAAAGATTGATGTTCACTATAGATCGCAATCCGTGGGCTGAAGAAGCACCGACCTGCCTGTGCCTTATTGACGACAGCACTGAAGAAGTTATCCTAGCCTAGTAGAAAGCGCGAGTCTGCCACTAAGATAATAGAATAGATAGAGCGAAAACCGAGGCTACCATCCACTGCCCCCCGCGACTCCCCGAACAGCGTGAGTGGAACGGAGTGGAGCCAGCTCTAGAGTTAGGTGATATGTTAATATCGCCAAAGGAGAAAGTCAGCAAGGTGATACGGAGTCTCGCGATGCAAGTGCAACGAACTCAAAGAAAGATAAGTTTACTTGTCGAAGTCATAGGTAATGGTCTAGTCCCAGCCCCACGGGCAGAAGGAAGCAAGCGCAGAAAGTTTATAACTCCCTTTCGAAGGAAAGTAAAGTTAACCATCTATCTAGCAGTCAATTCAGTCTCCGTCTAAGGCAGGGCTAGTTCAGTCGTAACAAGCTAGCGAGCCTCTCAATCCGCGATTTCGTATAGCTCAGAAAGCGAGATGACGGACTTCAAGCTAAAGACACGGTCTTCAAGTACCTCCTACCCTGGGAAATAAGGTCAAAAATCCCTAACTCTGAATTAGCTTTCAGAAGCGAATACTTTTGAATGGCAAGCAGAGAAACCTCCGCTCCGAAGGAAATAAATCTTCAACAGGTATGTTTTTTTTAGTAAATAGGGATTGGATGGCTTGCTTGCCGGAACAAGTTTCCATCTCAATTGTTGTTTTTTTCGTACTTTCTCTCATGAGAATCAAAAAAGGTTCTATCGCGACATTAGATAAAGAAAAGTTCTCCCTAAGCTTGATCGATTCGGATTCAAGAGTCATTCCTCGACAAAAAAACCCACTTTCGGGTGCTTGCTGTAGACTTTGGGACTTGACTCGCTCCAATGGATTGCGCCCAAAGCCATAGGATTAGCTTCGGATAAGCAAGTTATTAAGGTAAGGAGCTGATCCCTTTTCGCATGAGACCAAAAAGGGGGAAGTGTTTTGGCACGGGTAGTAACCAGCAGCTTGAACTAGGGTATGTCCCTTTTTTTTTTAACCATTACTGAAACGTGCGGTGATTAAAAAACTGTAGAAGTTGCTTGGCACGAAAGGAACGCTAGTTACCGGGGCAGTCCGAGGACCAACACCGTGGAAACTTTCCCCTTAGTACTTCAAAAGCCATGATGGCGGCTCCGCCTTTTGAGCGAACAATTGTTGATTGATTTCCCCGCAAGACCGATGAGCGGACAATTTGTTCTATCTTTTCTCAGGTAGAGACCCATATCTCATCTTGCCTCGACAAGGTTTTGGTTGCTTCCCGTTTAGGAGATGAGCAATTGCGTGAAGCTCTTTCTTACGTGCTGATTAAGGGCTTTACGCCTTGTTCTTATTGTTGTACCCGCATTTATGAGTGAGGGGGGTAGGCATTCTTTGATCTCCTCTCTTCTCCGTGGTTACTTAGACAAGGCAGTTGTCTGGAAGGCATCGGATGCAAGCCCGCACAAAGCGAATCGTCAACCTTAATACACTTCCTCCGCTCCGTGTCATTGGAAAAAGGAGTACCTTTTTGTACGAATCGTTCGAAATCTTTGGAAGCGATATGACGCTCGCTGGAGCGCTCCTCCATCTTTAGTACTTTTGGCAGGCTTCCGAAGATCCGGAATAGACTGGTATTGTGTCAGAGAAAAAGAGCGGGCAGGATGCAGAGACAGAGAGTCAGGACCCAACTAGTTTACTTCGCCCCAGTGAGAGACCACCACCTGTACTATACCTTGGTATAGGGCCTTGTAGTCGACCGGTGCGAGCACGTCGTAAGCGCACTACCGCGAGAGAAAGTCTTCGCTCCTAACTACCGTGCAATCAATATCTCGTTACCCCCATGCATACAATAGCTACGAGCAGCCGTAAGCGCTGTTGCACGAGTACTCTATCACGAGTACACTAACAAGAGAGGAACTACGAGCAGAAATCAGTAGTCACTCTGCTGAAATTGTGTAAAGAGAGAGATAGTCAGTCTCTTGACTCTTGAGCGGCTGAGAATGCCGTTACTTATAGCCTTTTAACGGCAGCTACACATTGGTCGAGACTCACACGACAGTCGATACTCAGGATTTCGTTTAGCTAAGTGGCCGAATAGTCAACCTCACCCTAATTTAACATCTGCTTGAACTCCCGATCTACTTTTAAACAAAAAAACTTCTCGAGCTGGATTATAAGATTAGTATATGAATTCCTGGTGACTTTCTTTTCCAAAGCCCCGCATGAGCAAGCCAAGCTACTCACTAAGACTGCCCAAGCTACTCATGCCAAGCAGCTAACTTCGAGACAGCTAAGGGCAAACTTCGAGCTAGAACTAATGGATTAGCATTAATAGTAAGTTCCCCGGGGGGATTTTTTTCCTATGCTTGCTGGCTAAACAGAGTTGTCTTCCACACGTGCACTGAAATCAGAGTCTGCTACTCGATTAACTTAAGAAGCTTATTAAAATAATAGGATGTTGCCCTGGAATCTCAAATCTTTACAAATTAGTAAGACCGGAGAAAGGGAGCAAATACCGGCCGGAATTGGACGACTACTCACTAAAAGGTATGAATTGGTCGGGGAAGAGACAAAAGAAAATCTAGCCTTCGTTTTCATATCCGCTCCTCTCCGTCGACTGGCTTCCGCTCCTCGCTTTTGTTCAATTATAAAAAAAGAACCACTTTGATGGAGATTTGTAGCATCATTCAAGTAAATACAGATTAAGATCGTAGAAACATGAGCTTGTAATATAGCTACACCTAATTCCAGACCGGTTAATGCAAGAACTATAAATAAAGGACCAGGATCCCCTATGAAATAGAAAAGATCATTCATACATAGCATAGTCCAAGCGAACCCACTTAAAATCTTTACTGAACTATGACCGGCCATCATATTAGCAAATAAACGTATTCCTGAGCTTAATGCGCGAAAACAATGAGGGATTAGCTCAAGGAGTACTAAAAAGGGTGCTAACGGCAGCGGGACTCCTGCGGGTAATGAGAAGCTTAAAAAATGAAGCCCATTTTTTTGAAATCCCACTATAGTAATGCCAATAAAAAGAGAAAATGAGAGACCCAAAGTAATGAGAAAATGACTTGTAACTGTGAAGCTATAAGGTATCATACCCTGGGGATTACGAAATAACGAAAAAGTAAAAGTGACCGAGATGCGAGGGAAAAACTTTTGTTTAACATTTCCGGAAAGACCACCTATTTGTTCGTTTACCGGGTTCGGCACGAAATCATAAATAAGCTCTACCAAGGATTGCCAAGCATTTGGTACTGACTTTCCTCCTCCCTTTTTAGTAACAAAATAAAACAGAAGTAGGACCAAACTGAGAGTTAGAAGCATAAACAAAGATGGATTTGTGAATGAGAAATACAAGTCTCCTATCTTCATAGGAATCAATGGGATTATTTCAAATTGCTCAAGTGGGCTGTTGGGCGTAATCGTAAGAAACACTTTTCATTTCATCCCTGTAGTTCCGCTTCTTGCTCGAAAAATGAAGAAAGACTTGTCGGAAATTGCCGGTTGGGTTGGTCCAACCAAGAAAGACATGAGAGGGGTTGGGCGTAAGAGTTCTTCTTTTATACGATATTTATAGTAGGATGAAGACAATGCTCCTAAACTCGGCGGTATGGAAAGAAGCAGCCTAAGAAGAAGGTAAGCAAGCACAGGATATTATTCAAATATTAATTGCACAGTCAATTAAAGGCATATTATAGGAATATTTTAATAGGCATATTAGATATAATTACACGCAAATTCAATCGATTTTTACGGGGTTTCATGAAAGTTGGACATTTGAAATGAGCTCCCCGAAGGAAATTGACTTTATGCCTTTTTTTCACGGGTTTTCATGAAACTGGCACGATTGAAATGAACTGTCCTTCGGTAATTGACTTTATGCCAAAATTCCCGGGGTTTCATGAAAGTTAGATGAATAGGCATATTAAAGGCGAAAGGTCAGTAGTCGTAGCGAAACGAAGAACATCTCCATAACAAGAAAAAAAAAAAATCATAAAAGAACTTTCTCACCCTTACTGTTTGAACGTCCAAACCTGGCTTGCTTTCTTCAAAAGTAATCAAGGATCATGGAAGAGCAGGTCTCGTGCCTACGTTTCTCTCCTTGAAGTGAAGTCTTCGTAATTTCCTCTGCCCCCGTTTTGTAAATAAGAAAGGTTTTCGGTAATAGAGGGTGCTCGTGGGGTATGTATGTGAAAGATGGGGAAAGCTCTTTTTTTTTCTGATCGAAATAGCTCTGCTTTTCAGCACTTCTGACTACTTCCACCTGGACCCTAAAGTCAAGTCAACAAAAAGTGTTTTCGAAGTGGAATCTGCCCGAAGAGCACCTGCCAAACAAGGACTTCGATGGGAAAGAGCCTAAGGATAAAAGCCAAGGGAAGTGTCCTAATAACAGGAATATTAGATTCTCCCTCTATGTTCTTGGGACGAACCATTGAAGGATTGGAAAACCTTTTGGTCCTTGTCCTTAGTTGACGTCAATGACATGGAGTGGAAGAGGTTTAAGCACTGGTCCTACCCGCATGTCTCTGCGGTCCTTAGGGGAAAAAGATTCAATCCCGCACCCTTGTCTATGAGCACCTTGTGAACCTCGAAATCCTCTATGTAGTTAGTTATGTAGAGAGGCAACATGTGCGGATGGCCTGTATGCGCTGCATCCTTTTCAGTAAAGGTCATGGGTTGAGGTGCGGAGATTTGCCCTATCATTACCTTCAGGCCTTCCGGTGGGGTATCCTTGGTAATGTGGGCTGACTTTAGCACACTAAAGAAGATGTCAGTGTGCTTCTGGGATGTCTTGAGCAGTTCACAAATGGAACCGGGATTTTCCTAAGCTGCTCTAAGATGTCGTACTCGGGCACGTCCGCCCTTTCCTTTCTCTAGCCCAAGCGGTGCTTTGGGGATCATTGCCTTGCAAATGAGGCGGTTGATAGACCCTTCCTGTCCTAGTGGTATGGTTAACATAAACTTCTTCCCTTGAGGTTAACTCCAAGACTAATGTGTATATTTCTGCTTCATTCACTTCCTGAACAGTTTTTGTGCCGGGGAAGAAGATGCATTGACCTTGGCAGTTCATAACCATTTCTCGTTAGAAGAAAGATTCCTCCGACCACTATACATGTGATTGGACTAGTTAATTTCGTTTCTAAAGAACTGAAACTGTCCAGAATCGGGCTAGATAATGGCAGTCTACTTGGACCTATAGATAGGTTTATGGACTAGTTAATTATGTTCATAAAGAAGTAGCCTTTCCTTAAGCGTCTGTTCACCTCAGGCAATGAATAAGGATTCCCTTGCTTCGTAGACAGGGTTTGTGTGAAATGAGCAGTTTATTAAGGAAAATAAAATTCCGTCTCTCAACTCAATAGGTCGACCCGAGCCATTGCTATATGGTATGAGGAGTATGATAGCGCGAATAGCACAAGGAGGAAATAGGGGAGTTTACATTTCTTTTTTTAGTTTTCTAAGATTTCCACAGTACTCCAACAACTACTAACAGAGAGATGAACGTTCAGAATTTGGAAATGAATGCTCATAACTTCAAAGGGAAGGAAGAGATTGTTAATCGGAATGGGAAGTCAGTCTTCTTACAACTTACTATCAAATTAATCCTGACGTGGTCTCGAAACATAACGCTTGCTGAACAATTTGCCCATCTGCAAAGAGAAGGGCTACGTTGATCAACTAAAGCATGAAACGAGATGCAAAGAACAGAGGCAAGCTTAGAGAGGACCTCCCAAACCGACACATAAGACTCTTCTACCATACGCATATCTAAAGCCGTAAGTCAAAAATCACCCCAAAACCTTCTATTCGTTCCCCAACAAGTGGATCTTAAGGCACGAAAGGAAGACTTGGGCGCAAGGAGAAAGGAGATAAAGACCAGAACTGAACTCTTCCTCTTCTCCTCTAGGTTCCGTTTCCGTTCCTAGCGAGCTAACATCAAACAATTCCCTTCCAAACTATCCTGCTATTCATTCCTCCGCTTGCCAATCACCTCCAAACTCAAAACAAAGAAAGCCCAGCCGGGAAGGCAAAAGAAGGATTCCCATTCCCCTGCCTGGCAAGAGACTGCATGTAAGGATCTCACAATCGAAGGAAGCGCTTACTTACCAATGTACCTCCAACTCGATGAAGTGCACTCCCAGCGAGAAGGAATGACACTTTCACTGCCAACTCAACAGCTCGAAGTGGAATCGAACCACGAAGGATTTTCAGTCCTTTGCTCTAACCAGCTGAGCTCTCCGAAAACAACGTTCGACTTGCATGTGTTAAGCATATAGCTAGCCTTCCTTCTGACTGAGCAAAATAGGAAATTTCGATCCGCCGGAACATAAGCTTTCTTATCTGGGCGCCACCCGCGGCGGAACAGTCTTAAGTGGGTGCGGAGTCGAACCGCATGAGGATTTACAGTCCCAGATGCCCGGCTCTTACGGATTTACAGTCCGCTGGAGCTACCTGAACCACTTTCCGAAAGTCTCTTTCTTTCTTTACGTAATTTCATTTCGCCTGCGAACGATTACTTAAGCCTCTAAGGGCCGCGTTACTTTTTCTCTTTGAAGAAAGACGAACTCTTCTTTATATACTACAATTGTCAGTCTAGTTCGCCACAAGCCGAAAGGAGGCTAGCTGGTTTGATTCACTCTTATGAAGAGAAATCCTTGCGCGGCACAAAAATTATATATCTTTTTCCATTATCGGCTGCATGCTATCTCAGCTATGTGTACACCGCCGCGTCGAGACTCTCTTTCGAAAGTGAGATCTCCACGGATAGATCATTCCTAAATGAAACCTTTAGATAGATCATTCCTAAATGAAACCTTTCTCTTATATACGATACCACCTCTCTCGTTAGTCTACTCATGGTACTCGGTAATACGCTCGTGATAGAGTATTCGTGCAAGAGCGCTTACAGCAGCTCGTAGCTATTGTATGCATGGGAGTGAAGAGATATTGATTGCACGAGCTAGCCATCCATAGTTGTCAGCTTCCCTTACCCCACAACCCTCACCTGTGCCCTCACTAAAATTCAATGAAAGGCAGACCCCATAGAAGTAAGCCTGAGCCAGCTCAGTGAAGACTTCTAAAATACCCTCCAGCCAGACCACAGAAACATACAGAACAAAAAATTCGCACTCAACCTACCCCAACACCTATTCCCATTACCACGCCTCCACAGAACCCTCAGAAACACGTACCAGCCACCATCACTATCCCTAAACCTTCACCTATCGTTATCTCAACCCCACCCTTTTCTATAAGTAAGAGAAAGTAAGGCTTTCAAAGGTGCCTTGGGCATATGAAACCAGGACGGTAGCAGTGAAAGTGAAGAAGAAAGAGGGTGAAGAATGAACACTCGAAACTTCAAAGAAGAAAAGAATAATTGTTAAAGAAGGATGGTTGGTGGGGTAGGGCGTACCTAAGCGAGCAAGGGAGCACGGCGCGAAGAAGCCCTCTCTCACAGCCCCCTACACCGCCCAATAGCGGCCTACAGCGCAGGGCTGTACGCAGCAGTGAATCATTTTTCCGCCTTCGAGTTAGGGAATGGGACTTTCTATGGGTGTATATAATGAGACTGACGTCGAGTGTTAAGTTTATTTGATTACCTGCCTTCCACTTCACTACTCCTTCAGTAGTCCTTAGGAATTCCTAAGGCTCCGAGAAGAGGAGTTTACTTCCGACAGTACTCTAATCTAATCTTTTTCTCTTTTGGAGGTTTCATACCCAGACGGGAATGAGAAGGTCGGAGTTAAGCATACGTATCAGGAAAGCCCTATCAGGTCTATCCCCGAATCGATACCTTAGAACATGGATGAGGGAGAAGAGAGCAGTGTACGTGGATCATTCTAGAATCGAAGAGGGATACTTTTGTGAGGCAATCTTCATTTTCGATTTTCGTGACTTGACTAAGGAATGGGTAATGGAACGATACAGATGACTTTCTTCCAACATATACGCGGTTGGGCAACCTTCCATTGCTGCGGCTGGCCATTCCCTGTTAGCTCTTTCAGCAACCATCTTTTGATTCCAAAACCAAAGACTGACTATCCCCTCCTCCGGGAGATAGAAAGGACCCACTCAATCCATACTTTCTTTGTTTGAGAATGATGTTGGGAGAAAGAAAGGCGACTCTTGTGATCCTTCGACATTATTTAAGGGAGGGGGCTCGACCTGAAGCCTTGAAATAGAGTCCCATCCGCCTCCCCGGCTCCACGCGCCCTTACTAGTAAAGGCTCCCATTGGGAGAAGCAGAAATTGATGAGTGAGCGATTCGGCCTCTAGCCCTTCAATGATGGATTTGTCTTAAAACCCCGACCTCGGTAGAAAACGAACGGCTAACTCCTATCATTCATTTCCGTAATAACAACTTGATGTGAGGAAGTGCCATCATTCTCCTCTCTCAGGGTCGAAAAGCGCCCGGCGGCGTGAAGTTGATGAGCAGGGAGGGTGTCTTTTTTCTAGTTGGCCAAGCGGCCATCCCCCGTCTTCCATAGCCAGGGATTAGTCATTTAAGGATCAGTTGATGCGCTGGGATGAAAGACAGTTCTTCGGTGCTGCTCCAGGACGAACAGTAAAGGCACATGAAGGTATTGGCTCTTACTATCGATCGGATGGAGAGAACCGCGGCGCTTTACCTTAAGAATATCTAAAGGCGAAGATTTTATTTCGACTAGCAAGTTTACGTACGGAGGTCCTAAGTTTATCATTGCTCGGTGAAGTCTGATTTGAGCCCTGGTCAAACTGATCCCTCCGGCAGAGGATGGTCTCATATTAGCTTTTGATCGCGCCTATCTGTCGTTGCCAATGAACCGATCACCAAGAGAAAGTCTCTCTCTTAAGGTGAAGCGCGTTTCAGCCAGCTGAAGGAAGGTCGCATTAGCGCCCCTGCAATCAAACTCAAGGAAAGCCTTTTGACAACCTTACTAATAGAAAGGGGAAAGATGCGCTCAATCCCTTGCTTGTTGCTCCAACTTAGGAGTAGGGGCTCTAGAGCTTTTTCCGCAGGCTGCTATGCTAGTTGTAGCGCGGCAGCGCTTTACTAATATAATAGAAAGTCAAGGGGACTCTATCATAATCTTACGAATCTACAACTCTCTTTACTGAACTGAGCGAGACTCTATCCAGATCTACAAAATTCGACAAAGAGCCTTCTTCTAACTAGGAGAGTCAGCAAGCTACCGGAAGCGAAGCTTCTGGCTCCCCCTTTGAATTTCCAATTCCTCCTTTTCGTTCTACTTAGGTAGAGCAATCCGAACTCTCGACAGAATATAAAAGAGGTTTTTGTTTTTATTCCTGTGTAGACACCTCAACGAACTCATGTGGACACTCCTAAGCCCGAGGACGATCTCTCAAATACACATGTTGATGTTGATCCGTTTTTCTTTTCTTTGCTGATTCCTCTCAATGAAATTTGCCATGTTGCACTAAGTTACTTACGGATGTATGCATGCAGTCCGGGAACACTTTGGGGTGAACACCCATCCAAACAAGTAGGGTCAATAGTTCAGCATTTAGGCCGTAACATTTAGCAACAAAAAAATCTTTAACCCAACAAGTGCTCTCCGAACCAAGCTAGATAGTCTCCTATCACTAGGCTCACCAACCAACCTGGACTTTTATTCTTCTTATTCCTACCGGATATCAAAAACCATAAGGATTGTTTCCAGCCATGAGTTCCCATATGACATAAGCGCTCTTGAGTGGGCTGGACCATTCCATCAAATCTTTGAGAAGGGGCCCAATCTCGTATTTGATGGTCGGCGCGGCGATAGACTTCGCTTCTACGACTGCCTCCCCAGCCGTTGCAAACACTGAGCGAGAACGGTAAGGGGCGCACAAAGAATGTCGTTGCGCGGGGATGCGATTCGCCAAGCTGGGGCAAACAAAGCCGTCCGGCCCTACCGGATTAGGCTTTCGAAGGAAAGGCCTTCGAAAGGAGACCCGGCAAAGAAAGAGCTATGCTATTGACCGACCCTTTCGTAGTGACTTCGAATCAATAGGCCTCTCCTTTTTTCTCATTTTGTTTGAGGCGGGCTGAATAGAGAATGAAATGCAGAAATAGGGGAAGGGTTCCAAACCTTTTTTTGGTTTAAGGGCTACTCGCCCTACCGAAGTACCAAAGGCTTTCGAGGTTTACACCTCCCTATTACACGACCTAAAAAAGGCTTTCAGTAGCGTCCTTAGAATCTAAGCCTTTTGAAGCGCCAGTAGTTGTAGCTGTGGGTAGGGCTTTCGTTCTTATCGCTCCGGGTTTCGATCTATATGACCTCCGGGCAGTACAAAGTACACCTCTTCCGTAGAGGCAGGTAGTAACCTAACCTTTAAGAGTCTGTTCAAGGGAGGAGCCCTCTTATCTATCAATGGAAAGATCTCCGTGCGTGGCGTGATAAGGAATCCTAGAAAAGATCGACTGAGACTCCCTCCCCGGTCCCACGAAGATCTCTACATACTTGTCTGTTCAGCCCAGGACAACTGAGATCTTCTGGTCTGCGTGCGTGGGAGCAGCTCAAACAAAGAAGAGTCTGGTCTGGTCTGAATTCAGGCCCGGCCCGCCCGTCTGCAGCTAGGTTCGGGAATGGCGCCAGGCGAGGACGCCGCTATACCCCTTAATGAATCGAATGGTCCTTCGACCTTCATTTGATTCCGACGGCCGGCATAGATCTCATGAGACCCGCCCACTATTACTACGAAAAAAGCCCTGCCCTTTTCCTTCGCTACTAGGGAGAGTAAGCAACCTCTATTAGCGCCGGACCGAATTGATCGTGTCATGTGCAACGTCCATCAATGATGGTTCATTAATGTCCATTGATTTAGACTCCTTCCCCCTTCCCAACTACGAATAAGATCGAGAGGAGCCCGAAAGAAAGCCCCCAAACCAAGAACGGAAACGGAAGCCTTTCTATTCACTCCCCATTCTCTCTTAAATAAAGCTCGCCCTCGAGCCCTGGGCAGGTCGGCCGGGTCTTTCCTTTCCCTGTTGTTCTGTTTCCGCCACGAGAAAGACGCACGGAAGAGGTATGCCCAGTGCGCGGAGGATCCGTTGAGAGTTTCTGTTGTCTCGGTAGGGAACTGTACGATCTTTTCCCCTATTGTATTGAATCAATAAAAAAAGAGGTCAGTGCTACGGCTCCCTATTGTTTGATCCAATATTGACCGGGGATGAGCCCCGACTTCCCTAGGTCCTTGCTTTGACCTCCCGTAGTGGTCCTTGCTTTTAATAAAGTGGAGCGGGGCCAATTTCTCGTACTTGCTCAGTGTGCCCCCCTTTCGTCGAGTGCCCATACAGGTTCACTGGGCTGTTGGCCTACCAAGCACTTGCCCGCTGCTCTTGCCGCCAGCTTGACTTGCGGAGCGCTCGTTATCCTTACTGTTCTCTCTGCTGGGGCCACCTATTGCTCTAGCCATAAGCTATGGCAGCTCCAGCTCGCAACCACAGGGGCCCGCCCTGCGAGGCCAGAGTGGGCTCAGCGGTCAGCCCCTATTCGAATTACGTTAGGGGGTCTTTCGCTTTTGCCAGATCTAGAGAGATACTACGAGTCCTCCGTCCCAGATTCCATCGCCGCGGCCATCTGGTTCACCGGTACTACCAAAAAGTCTCATGCTTACGTTACTGTTACTGATGTTTTAATTATCTTGGACCACGAAGACCCCGGTCGTGCTTCTGGTTTCCATTCCCATCATCATATTGATGATAAATCTCCTCGTGCTCTGCCATAAGAACTTGGAGTCCGTATCATGGTGAAGGTAAGGTAACGCTGTGATTCTTGCTCAAAAAACAGACCGAACGCGTTCGAGTTATTGGCTCGTCCGACCCGGCAGCATTCATGAGTCGCTCGTTCAACTGTCCCTCGGAGACACGGTCGAGAAGTACCATGCATGGTTGCCCCCCGTCCTTTCTTTCTCTCGGTCCCACCCAACAAGATACGGCTCAGACAAAAAACGTGAGCGCCCCTCCGCAAGCCTTATTTTTTTAGTAAAGTCAAGCTTTGGCTCCCTAAAGACTAAAGAAATGGATCAAAAAAAGGGGGGACTTCCGCAACGGGCTATGCCACCCAAACCAACTGAGGGAAGTCGCATCCGTCCCATCGCAAGCACCTACAATGTCATGATCACATTGGTTTACCCTTTTTTCTTTGGTAGTTCAACGGA
The DNA here is from genome assembly GCF_030052815.1 of Hevea brasiliensis. NCBI lineage: Eukaryota > Viridiplantae > Streptophyta > Magnoliopsida > Malpighiales > Euphorbiaceae > Hevea > Hevea brasiliensis. The sequence continues at coordinate 115,639,665 of NC_079497.1, read as the reverse complement.
CGGTCGCCCCTCCAACAAGAAAAGGTATAAATATGGAAACTTCTCTGCCATTTGAATCGGAGAATTTATGGAGGAAATCGGGTTTTAAATTTCCAGAAACCACACGATTATATAGCCAAAGGGAATAGGCCGCGCCTAAAATCATCCCAAGCGCTGCTAATGTGGCTACTAAGCTATTTTTTTGGAAAGCTCCTACTGAGATGAGAAATTCCCCAATAAAGCTGCTAGTACCAGGTGAACTCATATTGGCCAAAGTAGAAGAGAAGAAAATGGTAGAGAGATTCGGCATGGTGCTCACTAAACCTCCGTAATATCTAACAAGTCGAGTCTTATGTCGGTCATATAGAACACCAACACATAGAAAAAGGGCTGAAGAAACCAGTCCATGACTTAACATCGGTAGAATGCTACCTCCAATTCCCTGTATGTGCGATAGAGCCAAAGATTCCCCCCCCCACTGATCAGAGTACGCCGATTACCCCCCGAACCGTACAAGATAGTTACCATCTATCATACGGCTTTCTAACTTCACTTATTTTTTTGGTCGTTCCGCTCTGTCGATCGATGGTAGTATAAGAGATCTGTAACCCCCCGAAGTTATTTACATAATGGTTCCTGCTTCCTACCCATAGTTAGCATGTATCTCCCCGGGTCATACTTGAGTATCACATCGTAGATCCCCACCCCAACTCTATCTTCCTTATCAGTGAACCGGAACATAGTGCATAGGTACTCTTCAATGCAGCGGGGACGAGACGACGTGATATACTACGATCACGTACAGAAGTGCTGCCCTTCGGCTCGGCAATATGGAACCTCTCAACAGCTCTCGTTCCTTTATGAGGTCCTATCGGGATAGGTAGGCCCAAGCCTTTCCCTTCCCCCCGACCGAGCAGTAGTTCCCCACGGCTGACAAATAGGAGTTTAGGCCGTAAAAGAAAGGGACCGGCCCCCATTCTCTCCCCCCCCCCACTGGGATTTTGCTTTCCTTATCTACGTGCGCACTGCGTCAGCACTGGCGAAAAAGAGGTCGGCTTTACTGAAGAAGAAGGGGCGGGGCCTTCGGGTGTCATATTTTGGCCGAGTTTACCGTACTTCCGGCCCCGACCGTAATATTTTTTTGTTACGTTCCACCGCTGTTACGCCAGAAATTAGAGGTTCCACACGAGCTCTCGTTCTGCGGCGTGATGGCAGGACCGATAGGAGATTGGCTCCGGGTGTAGATAGGGTAAAATTTTCAGGGGTTATGAAAATACATAGGCCCCTTCCCTTCTCTTTTGGATGAATGGGGTGGTTTAGAAGGCGCTTTCCGATCTACGGTCCCTCGGAGCGAAGGGTTAGGCAGGTAGTATGGGCCCTCTGACTTCCAGCTATGTGCTGTGCGGCTCCCGCGAAGCGAATGAAGGGAAGCTCTTCGAGCTTTCTCCGCCAGCATGGTCGGCCTTATAAAGCTCCCTAAGCAAAGCCCCCTTCCCTTATTAAATGAAGTCAAAAGTCTTCACTTAGTAGTAGGCATTCTATAAGCGACTTGTCGAGTCTACGAAGCTTTGCTTCTTGTGGTCGGCCCGTAATGCCTCCGCTTGCTTCCTTCCAGCTCAGAATGCTTGGCCCCCCGCGCCAAGTCGATCTTTTAGGCTTGGCTTCGTCCCGGAAGCGAAGCTTCTACGACGAGTCGCTTCTCCCCTTCTCTACTCTCTCTGGCGGAGAAAGCTCGAAGAGCTTACGGGTGAGCTTACGCTTACTCTCAGCCTCTTTGATTGGTAGGCGGGCGGGCTAAGCCCTCTACTTAAGATTCCATTCATAAGGTTAATTTTCTCTTGTTGTGACGCTTTGGTTAGGCCGACTACTATACTATAGGCTACTTTTAGCTTCTATAGTGGCCTTTCTACTTTGGTGTAGTTGTAGTTTGTATTGGTACTGAATGAATATATCAAACAAAGGCGAGCAGTATAAGCCCTTTTCCGGCCTGGGAAAAGCAGCGAACTCTAGAAGCTAGGGCCTTGTTCACCGAAGACTATTCCGTTATCAGCGGAAAGCCGCCTTAGAGATTGAACGTCGACTTATCTTATTACCGTTCAATCTAAGACAGCGCTGATAGCTTGTAGTGAACAGCCCCCTTATGAAAGCAAGCGAAAGCAGCCTTTGGTACTTAATTAAGGTTTGGAAGCCTTGCAACTATGATAGAAAGCCGTTTGCTTCTTGCCAAAGCCTTCGCCTTTCTTTTGAATCAAAGTAGGTCGCGACTCTTGTATTTTAGTCGGTCGGGGGAAGCTAGCGCTTATACGAGAGCTCCGCTTCCTCGTCTTGCTTCTGGCAAAGCTTCTACTTTGCTTCCTTCTCTCGCGCTTGCTTGCGCGAAGGCTTAAAGTCCTTTTCGCTAGGTCCAAAAGCTTCCGAAAAAAAGGAAAGATCTGATCCAAGAGAAATCCCGCTTATTGAGCGCAGCTGATATGCGGCTAGGGCTAGGCGATCATATCATGCCATAAAAGACTTTGTATAGAGAGATAGATCCCCTAGATATAGAGATAGAATAGATGTTCATGGATAGACAGACATTCCATTGATTCTTAGTTTTGGGGCTGAAAAAGCTCGTCGATCCAAATGAATCATTCTTCTGGTCTCTCTTCGCCCCCCGCCCCGAAACTGACGCACAGCACAGGGCCCATTCGCTTCGCGCGCGGGAAGGCAAGGAAGTTCAGTTCATGAGACCGCGGCGGAGTGGAGCAGCCGCGACACGAAGTTCCTTACCTTAGCTGGATCTCGCTGGTGCCACCTAAACGGTAGGTAGGCGGCGGATGTGTGACGTTTGGAGTTGTCGTTCGTGCACCTGTCCCCAATGGAAGAATGAGTGATCCGTTCCCCTGCAGATCATGGCCTTACCACTCGGTCCCCGATGGCCAGCGGGG
>NC_079497.1:115611759-115626759 GCF_030052815.1 Hevea brasiliensis | reverse complement strand
TGTGTTGGAGTTGGGCTGTGATGGTGTCTTTGAGTGGGGAGAATCCGGGGCCGAGGGGATCCTTCCTATCTCTCTGCCTTTACAGGGTAAGTGAGCACCACTCTGCTGAATAAGGGAAGGGGCGGAAAAGCTTATCCTGTTCAGGGGCAGAGATGTCAATAGCTCGACCATTAGGGAGAGTGGATTGACTTTTCCATAGGGGGAGGTCTATGTCAATTTAGTAGACCAACGGAAGAGGGGTCAGTCAAAGTGAAAGGTAAAGGTCAGGCTTGCTTTTAGAGCAAGTGGATCCGTTGTTCGACGATGCCTATATCCCCTATGATGATGGCTTGGCCAATTGACCCTTGCCTTTGCTTGCCTTATTCCCGTGGCTCGCTTCGTCCTTGCTCTTTCCTAAGCTGTTGGAGGAGCTTATGTACGAAAGCTAGTCTTCGGATTTTGAGCAGTGGGCATAGGATGAAAATCCTCAATCCTAGGGTAGGGACAAAGCGAAAAAAAAATATTATGTATGCTCGAGAAGGACATTTAAAGAGCGCTTTTAAGCCACATTGAGAAGGGGCAGTGGGTGGGTGAAATAGCCAAGGTTCCAATATCATCCAAAAAAGATAATTGAAGAAGCTCGGCCGGGAACGCACAGATATGATCTCTTATCCTTCCCCACCGTCCTAGCTTCGTAGTTCCGTGGATCCGAACGAAGTGGTTCCAACGAACCGGGTAAGGTATGAAGCAGCATTAGCCTTAGAATCCACATCTGAATCCCCCGTAGAAGCAGAGGAATCCGCATCCGATTGCTTCATATGAATCATACAAAGCAGCTGAGGCACCCGAAGCGGCAGAATAGGACACTACACTCCTTTTTCCAGGAAGGAAGGAAGAACGAGGCCTTTTCAGCCTGACCCGATGAAGAGGGGATTTCTAAGAGAGGGTTATAGTCCTACCAATACGTAGAGTAGCTCGGTAATGAATAGCCCAGCCCCCCTTACCCTGTGAAGTGAAGCAACCGAAACCCTATTTTCTTTGCTCTCCTCTGGATGATCAGTCTCCCAGTAATAGTCAAAGTAGTGAGCGGTCCAATTGTCTGGCGGAAGCTCGTTGTTGCGCTTAGGTTACGCTTTCCTACTATCAAACAAGACTACGAAGGAATGGATGCTGGGGAAGGACACTCTCCTTCGGTCTCTCCGCTTTCGATGGATGTCAAACTGAGTCTCATTGCCAAACCTTGCCAAGACGGCGAGGGGCATCAGGCTCCGAGCTCCCTTAAAATCCTTAGTCAGTCAGTCAGAGTCTAGTCTTATTGCCTAGCAGAAGCCTGTTGCGCATGATTCTTTCTTTCTCCGTTCAATCATTCTCCACACTTGAATTAGGAAATAAAATGAACCTCTTTGTGTCCGTCCCGTTGATGAGAGGATTTTCCCTGGCTGTCACCCATGAAGTTAGATCTCTAACCAGTGAAGAGTAGCACGGTAACAGGTCTCCTAAAGACTTCTCGTCGAGGCATAAATGCCTACCTCTTCTCTCGAAAGAAGATAAAAGGGATGGAAGCATCATAACACTACTTCTCGAAGATCGGATCATGTTCCAATAATGACATATGTATAGATGATTACGTGATTGGTTTGTGTTCATTCAAAGGAAGTAGGACACGGGCAGTCTCCCTCACAGTAGGGAGACTATAAGGTTCGAATTGCTTTCTCTGCTGGTGATCATCTTCTTTGTCCCGGTAGAGAACTGATCATCGAGTGCTTTCTTTCTCCATTGAAGTTCACCCTCATCTTCCTTCCCCACCCATCGCTCCGGGTTCGAGTAGCGGTCCGACAAGTTGAGACGAAAGATGTGAAACTTCATTCAGTGAGATTGGGTTAGCGCTTGTAGAATTGGAGAGCAAGATGGGCTTTGTGCCCTAGGAGATCTTTTATATATATGGTAAAAAAAAAATACAAGAATATACGGTATTTACACCGTATGTACAGAATAATATACAGCTAATAGTGCTCAGTCTACGAGAGGATTGCCCGTCTTGTTGGTTTGAGGTCTCTCGTTTGAACCGAGCGTGGAAAGAATTGAATTGTGCATGAATTGCTTATCATCAAATCATTGAAAAGAAATGGATCGAGCTGAGCCTACGCTGCTTCTACTGACTATGACTGGACAGCAGTGGACTCTTTGTCTGACCCTGCCACCTATATTTGATTTGATGAAGGAACCTTCACTGAAGCAATTGATTTAGTAGCCAGCTCAACTCCATTTAAAAGGTTAGCAGCGAAAGGGAAGGCTTCATTCCCGAGTGGACGAGAAGAAGGAGCAACCCCTATTCAGGGAAGAGAATGTATTTGACTAGACTAGCTACCGAGCTGACTCACGGAAGCTTGAAAGAAAGGGCTGAAAGACAGCTTCGGCAACAGAAACTCGAGCGGAGGAATACGGAAGAGAAGCGGATTCAATCTTAGCCTAAGAGCAGTTCAGAGAAGAGAATAAAAAGTCAACGGCCAATGACCCCTGATTCCTCTTAAACCGACCGATATGCCGAGATGACATCCAGCACGAGAGCAAGAAAAAGAGCTTTATTATAGGAGTCCTTATCTTACCCAACCCAATTTCTTGAGTTTATGGGAGTAAGAAGAACAGCTCAATTTGAAAGGTTAGCCGCGTACCAAAGAGCTCGATCAGCTATTCTGGTTGATGCCACTCGATAGGAAGCAGATTGCCCGAAGACTTCAAGCCCTGTTTCAGCTGAGAGCATTGATTCCCCTGGCACCTCTCTTCTATCACAGCATTAGAGGAGTGAGCCCGCCCTTCATTCATCAGGTCTCAAAGTATAGATTGTATGATAGGTAGGTGGAAAAGCTACAAGCCATCACCTTAGTTCCCTGCCGTCTTGTCTTTCTTGAGGAGCAAGAACATTCTTGAGTTCTCACTTGATCTCATGTCTTTTCCCTTAGATTATGTATTTGTTATTATAGAAGGCATTCTCTTTCTAGACAAAAAAAAGTTGAAAATATCTTTTAAAAAAGGCAAAAGCCACTAGACGAGAGGGGCAAGCAGCGATAGCAGCTCGACCTTAGGCAGAGCCGCTCAAACAAAGATAGCTTCTTGATCCACGTATCTCATTGATTTAGCGATAGGGGCGGAATGCCAAGCCGCTCTAACACCATTCCATTGGGGAGTCCCATCCCAGCCTTAGACTGACCAGACAGAGGCCAGCTTAGGGGCTGATTGACCTGACCTAACCGAATGAAGAAAGAAAAGTGTGGTTTTCCCGTGAGCTTTATCTAAGCTATTTCACGATAGGGATTGGAGATAGACTCAGACGCTAGCAGTTCCTTGTGAGATCAAGCAAGTCGAAAAAAGAATAATCAATCAGGTTCACAGTTGAAATATGCCCTCAAGATGCATCCACTGAGACTATGATTGTCTTAGAGGAATTTTTCAACGCATTGATTGTGTTAAATCAGCCACTCTCCTTTTTTTGACGGTCGGTGGGAAAAGCAAGTCTGGGCACTACTACATTTTCCCAGAAAAGCGATATCAAAAACTTATAGCATTTCAGGGCGAGGGCAAAAAAGAAAGCCAGTTTCGCTTTCAAAGTCGAACATAATCGGGCTTTCAGCGCTGAGTTTCCAGACTAAGTGAGTTACAAGACTCTGGGACTAAGAAGATCAGTTTCTCTTCATCACATCACGGGGCGCATGCGTCTATCGATCTTAGTCTTACTTAGTCTTAGATAAATTGGTGGTAGCCACTACGTCAAGAGCAAATAGTTGAGAGAGAGAAAGAGTTGATTGCCTTTTCCTCGATGAGTTGAAGGTTTGTGACTCCTTCGCTTCGACCGGACCTTCTTTCTTTAGTAGCGAGTAGAACTTGATTGACAGATATGGAGTTGAAACAGCATTTATTGTCACCATGACCAGCCTTGCCTTGACTGGTGGGTAAAGGAGAAAAAGTCTCAGCGCTAACTCACTAGACGGACAATCGACCCTAGGAGAGAAGCTAGCCCGGCCTGGGAACATCACTTCAAATAGTGGCAGGTAGTGGAATTGAATGAAAGCGGCAGCTAATTGAATGGGTTATGTCGCACCTGATTCATCTTCAACCGAAATGAAATAACATTAATGAAGGAATGCAAGTTTAGTTTTCCCATATCGTCTGTCTTATTTAGACCCTGATCTAAATCTATTAGAAACGAACTGCCCTACGTTCAAGAAAGACTGTCTGGCTGTAGCCATGTCGAATGGAGAAGGAGAGGATTAAAGGGCAGAGGCACGAAGTTAAGCAGCTTTCCCAACCCAATACATAGGTTAAGAAGCGGAATGGGGCAAGGCCGAGGAACCGCCATCTCTTTTCATTTCGTAGGGTGACGGGTTACTATATGAGTCTTGCAGGAATCAAAGACCTCTGGATGAGGTCTTCGGGAGTTTAGTTCCTGCGATGACCAGTAGCCCTTCCATTTATCGATTCAAGGTCTCGCCAAAGCTTAGGCAAAAGACCAATCAAACAGAAAAAGCAGACGTGATCTAAGCGAGTGAAGTGCCAATTCCCTTTATGAGGGTTCGAGTCGAAGCATACGAGCAGGAGTTTCGTACGAGTTTTAGACCAAGAGAGATAAGGGAGACTCGACTAGCAGGAGAGGACTGAGTTGAATATTCTATTACAGTGATATTACAGTGAATCTGGCTAAAGGAAGTCGTATGGTCTTACCCTGGGCATCCTAAGATATGCAATTATAGGAAATGGTTGGTTCCCCCAGGGACCAGAGAGAGGATAAAGATGGAATTTTGATGCAGAGAGTGAATGGAGTTCATATAGTTGTAAAGAAGGTACAGATGCACTCGTCTCTCGGGTTCACCCTATTCGGGTAGAGATTTGTGAGCTTAGGACCCACTTTGGATAAAGTCCCATGCTTAAACTTATCTTTCTATTTCATTGTTATAAAGCACACCTCAATCCCTATCGTCAAGGAGCAAAAGAATTTAATACCTCTAAGCTGACTGACGAGTTATATCTTATTATGAGAAGGCAGTACTTGATCCGACTTAGAAAGCCTTCCCCCACGAGTAGGGCGTGAAGTTGGAGAATTAATGAGAATCCGAGCGAATTAGCCAGCCCAATATATAAAAGAGATAGACTATTACTATTACATTAGCGAATGGCTTTGTCTTCAAGCCAGAGTAGACTGCAGAATGAATGAAAACTGACTATTCGTAGACGAAGCGAGCGATCAGTCTTCATATTGCGGGGTACGGTATTAAGACAGTCTGAGCTCGAAAGTCAGCTAAATAGAGTGAATCTGTAGGCGTTTATATCGGTTATTTAGTTCGGTTCGGTCAGTCAGATCTAAAGGCATTTAAGACGTGCTTTATATAGTCTGGACGTTAGTGAGGTAAAGATAGGCATTTATGTTCTACTTTGTGGGGAAGGAGTGCTAGCCAGTCCCAAGAGAAGAAAGCACTCTCAAAAAGCGAGATACAAGCAGTTCCGAGACTACGAGCTTGAGTTCTAACGCCTGTGGGCCTTTCGATCTAACTTTCTCCTTTCTGGATTCCTTTCATCTTAGTTTGCTTCCTTTCAAACAGAGGCTTCGTAGCTGACGCCAAGCACAGGCTACTTTCTTTCGACTGATTCCTTTTCTATTATCAAATCTGGAGTTTGAACATCTGCTCACTCGGCGGTATGGATAAGAGGTCGAGACCAGCCAGCAGTCTTCAACCAAAGAGGCACAACAGCGCATCGAAATGAGATGGAAGAGCTCAAAAGCAAGAAAAGGTTCCGAAGTGAAGCCCTTTGACCCCCTGCTCTCTATGTTAGGGGACTGGTGGAATGAAACCATATCTCATAGGTTTTTTAGGGAAGATTCCAGTACCGCTACCACTTCGAGTGCGAGAAGGAAGCCTGATGAAGAAGATTACTCATCTGGGAAAACCTGATCTGGTAGGGAAACCTTAGATGGCGAAGCTACTGACTATTGGTATTGGCTTCAGTGTCAGCAAAGTAAGGGGGATCAGGAATAAGGAACGAACGCAGCACTGACGCTCTTTCTTTTGTAGGGAGCAAAAAGCCCTTGAATGCAGTCTGATTACCCTGCTTATGAACCTGCCAACGAGATGGAAGAAAGGAGGTAACATGAACGGCAGCTGAACGCCACGCTGCGATAAGAGCCTTTAGGCGAGGAGGGGCTAAGTCTACTTCCGCATCTAAAAAATTCTCCCGTTTCGGGCCGGTGGGTTTGAAGCCAGGTCATGGTATACGGTTGAAGTCAAAAAACCCCCACTCTGACAACGTGGGAAGAGCGAACCCTCCTCATGGAAGTTCCTCGCCTGTGAAGTGAAAGAAAAGAAAAAGGAGAAGCCCTAGCTAGCGTACAAAACTGTTTAGAGAAGGCAACCGATTTCGGAAATTGAGTTATCGAAAGTCTTTCCGGCTGGATCTCCTGGTTAATAACCTAACAGAACTTTTCAAAAGAAAATGTGGATTCAGCTTATAAAGAGCTATTGGATGGGAAAGATTTGGCCTTCATGACCTGACAGCACAAGGAGTCTGGCCGTGCCATGAAATGAATAAAGTAGGTATACTGGATCGATTGGTTAGACAATTCTTGCCCTTACACCTCCCCCCCGATCTGGAACAACAAATCTACTCCTTTGCTTGATTAATTAAATCGATCAGCACGGGAACCGCTAAAGCCCTCGGGTACTCCTTTTAGAATACAGTGACTCCCGCATATAGTTTGAGTAAAGCGAAGAAGTGAGTATATGAAATCGAAGCGCATTTGAATAATCGATCATATAGCTTGTGTGCCACGAGTGATCAGTCTGCGCAAAGTTAATGTAAGGTTAGCGTAAGAAGAAGAAATATGAAAGACCATAAGAGAGAATAACTACAGTCTATAAACTTATTACAATAGAAAAAAGACTGATAGATGAAGAAAAAGTCTATTGTCGTACAAGAATGTAGAATTTCATATGTAAGTCATGTATTCTGGAACTGACATCTTTCACTTGTTCAAGGCAGCACAAGCGGTAGCCAGGGGGAAGGCCTTCACTTCAGTCCGTTGGTGGAACTCCTCCAAGGGAATATGGCTTTCTACTAACTAATACTAATCGTCTTTCTCTTTTTCTCATTGACACGCAATCGAATGATGGAGACGACTAAGCTAAGCTTCTAACTAGGTAGGAAAGGCAGAGAGCTCGTCCCTCTAGCAAGGAGTTACTTCTCCCATTGATAAAATGAATGAAGGAAGGAACTAGCAAGTCCTTACCTTACAGTTAGTCTCGAGTTTCGTTATCACAGTCGTCCCCAAGCCAAGAAGCCTGCTTGAAGCAATGGTTCCGGCTTGCTTGTCATTACCAGAAGAGCATATCCGGACAAGGGTAGAAGGACCATCTCCATGTTTGAAGACTTGATCACTTCCATCAGGTCTAGTTCAGAGTCCATTGGATAAGAATACAAGATAGGTTGTTTTTAACAGAAGGAGCTACCTCCGATTAGCTCACTGGCTTTGAGTTAGAAAAAAGCCGGAGTGACTTCTTTAACTAGGGATGGCTTTGGGATATCAAACAAGGTAGGCTTCACTTGAAACCTTTAACCCAAGGGGACTACCTCTTATCTTAATCTTAGTTAAGGAGAAAGGCGTGGAAAATGTCCATACACCTCATAAATGCCCTTTCCCTTCGTTATCTCTACATGAGTGAAACTCAAGCACTCGAATATCAGTAGATTAGCGTCACGCCAACGCAACTCTCAAACCATCGGCGAGAGGGGAGGGATAGTAGGTCCGGCTATGACTTTCATAGGAACCGTTGGGCCACTATGCCATAGTGAGAGTAGGGACCCATCCCATATGACTCAGAGTCAAAGAAAGCTCTTAGCCTCCGACCAGTGAAGATCAGGAAGCCGAGAGGCGGATGAGCACCTGATCGTTTTCTACGCAATTCATTGAGTTGATGGAGTACCGAGAATAGTCTTTAGCTAGAAGCTCAGAGGCTTCAGAGGCGCCAGCCATTAGCTCAAGTTAACCCGCACTTCCTAAGGTTACGGTTACGGAACGAAGGAGCCCGAGCTATATGCTTAACACATGAAATTCTATGACAGATAGGGATGTCGATAGAAAGAAGGGAGTAGAGTAGACATCTTCACATACTCTATTTTCAGATCTTTTTGTTCAGGCAGGTGCCGCGGAGAACATTATCTTTCATTCCTCAGTCGCTTGCCTTGCCCGAAGTTTTATCAGTAGTTCGGCTTTTTGCCCCAACACTCGACTTCAAGCTTAGGTAGCCGTAGCCATTTCGGATTCGGGGACGGGTCCGCGCAGTAGGAGAAAGCCTTTAGGTCTAACTCTAAGACTTCAACCTATCTTTCATCAAGCCAGAAAGCAACCAAAAAAGCCACTTGAGCAGAGGGACAGCCGGCTCAAAGAGCGAAGTTTAAAGGGCTCAGTGCCTCATAGCTGTTCCGAGCCGCATTTACTATGTCACAGTCCAATCGAAGAAGCTCGTATCCGCGTCGGACGAAGAGCTTTCTCAAACTCCTAAAACATGGGAGTACGGTCATAGAACGAGTCCCGAACCCGAACCGGTCAAAGACGGACCTGGCATACTCTGATTAATAATCTCAGTTCCCAGGCTATTAATGAAGAGGAAAAGCCAAATCGATCATAACAGCACTTCCAATAGTGGAATCAACGGATTGCTCGATGTAATTGAGAAACTGAACCAAAGGCCCTCTCTCTGTAGGACTTGCTATCTATGCCACAAGGCTACTTCAAGGCAAGCTATTTTAACAACGGGGTTTTCTTTTTACGATATTCCATGAAACTTAGGAAAGCGTCCCACAGACATAGCATACTAATTCCGTCTATTTAACCTATAGGTTAGATAGACTCTTCCTTCCTAATTCCAAGCTAAAGGTAAAGGCTAAGAGCCGATTTTTCCATCAAAAAAGCGGATTATATAAAATTTTTTGGATAAAAGAAGGGCTACGCACCTTCGCCTGTTAAGAACCAGGGCCGGAGACTGCCTTAGTTGATTGGCTCACTACTTACTATCTATAAACCATATAGAATGGGTACCGTACTGGCTTGCCCGGAATAACAGGAATGAGACCGCACTAACTGACTGACCCAAGCCTGCCTAAAAATATACAGGGGAGTATAGGTGCCGTAGTAACTCCTTGGCTGAGTATCATGCCCTGGCTATCGAATTGAAAGGCAAATTCATGGGGGTCGCCATTGAATATACTCCCAAGGAGTTTGAATCAAGAAGCCAATGAAATGGCTCGACGTTGCCTCGGGAGTCAAACTGCCATTTCAAAAACTCATTACAGTTTAAAATAAACGCCCATTGGCCTCAGTTCATGATAGAGAGAACTCTTGAAGTCATGCAAGTTGATTCTAATATTCTAATGAGTAAGATTGGAAAACTCCTATCATTAACTTTCTTAAAGATCAAAGTGAAAAGACAGATAGAAAAGAAAGCTTAGATCCTTGAGATATGTCCTCATTGATAACCACCTCTGTAAGAGAAAAGCGAAAAGCGTGGATGGTTTGCTTCTTAAATGTTTAGGCAAACATGAATCCATGCTTCTTGTTATAGCTGAAGTCCACGAAGGGATTTTTTGAGCTCATCAGGTCTGAGTCAAAATGAGATGGTTAATTAGGAGGCATGGCTATCATTGGCCAAGTATTGAGAAAGGATTGCAATCAGTATGCTAAAGGATGTAGTTTTCGGGCGCTTACTCTGCATCCAATGAGATGCTGCTAATCAAAAGGCTAGAAGCTCAGTCCGGAACGCTGGATAGTCGAAAACACGGAACCAATCAACCAAGCCCAACCCACGGAAGCTTTTTTCACGCTTCAGGTGAATAAATAGCAGTAATAGCTAATAGCTTTCACCCGCCAAACAAACCCACTCTTGCCAAGCATGAAAGAAGGAGTCCTTGAAACTTGACTTGCTACCTCTCAAACTATCGGCCTAGTCTCATACTATGTTGTATGAGGATTTGAAGCCTCCTACTCTATTATTCGACTTGAAAAGAAAGAAGAAAAAGACGCAGACAGACAGCATAAAAGAACTCAAAGTAACTGAGAACAGCATTGAGTCTATTCCCTCGGATCGACTCTCGATTGACCTCAAGGTAGGCATCCATTGGATGGAATCCAAGCAGAGACATCTAGATTCGCTTTTTCCCTGTTCCGACCTCAGAAGCTAGTTAATTAATTAGAGTCGGCTCCGGGAGACGGCTGGGATGATTATCATAAATGACGAGTATACATCCAACAATTCTTTGGAAACCGATCCTGGAGAGCAAGCCTACCTTTATTGGGATTTTCTATCGATCGATAAGCACGGGTGGGGTGGACCCGTGTAGAATTGCCCTCAATGGCTAGGCCTGAATTCTGCAAAGGAGCCTAGTTACGATCCCTATCTTGACTTTGGACAAAGGAACTAGGGTTGCCACTCTCTAGTGAAGACCGGACTCTAAGGGTACCAACCTGGCCTGCATGCATATATTTATTTACCATTTTTGTTAGAGGACCGAGCAAGCAGTGCTCTCACTTACGGGAACAAGAACTACTCAAACGTGTTTTAATTTTAAAGACCTCAGCCCTACAATTTACAGGTAGTCAAGCTCCTTGCTGCTTTCTTACGTCTGCAGCTGTCGCTCTAGGTGGGACTAGACAAAAAGGCTCCATACGGGGGAACCTGGTTCTTTACTACTCTCTATCTATAGATGCCAGCAAGAACCACTAGGACTGAGGATGCTACTGGTTTTGAAAGGTCGGGCATAAGTACCGCGGAGAAGACTGATCACTTTCATCTGACTTTCCTTCGCCCTTTGTGACTGCTAGTGAAGTGGCAACTGGATTGCCTAGTGAAATGCTATATCGATTGAACGTATGACCTAGCAGCAGACACCGGAGGCGCGAGCCCTTACTATACTATACTTTCTCCCGAGGGCATGGTGGGGTCACTTCCTTGGAGCTAGGAGCATTGGATATTCTCATAAAAGCTGATTCAATCGGGTTAACTCAGGTAAACATATAATAATACGTTTTTTTCAAGTTTAGGCATAATCATATGCTTCTCACTCAGAAGACCCATTGGAAGTATAAGTATCATATCAGTAGCAGGATAAATCCCTTTAGCTCCTTCTTTCATTGCTACTATTTTATCATTCTATCACGAGTGGGAGCCAGTTGGCTAAGTCCCTCCCCCAAGGACCACTGGAAAGACCATTTCCAGGCCAGTTTCTTGGAAAGCCTTATATGACCTTAAGGAAAGAATCAATCCTTCCAGTTCTGGCATAGTGATAAGGTCTTTCCGTGTCGTGCCACCAGGCTACTTAGTTTCCTTACTGCCCATTGCTAGGCTAATCCGATGCATTTCTGCTTATCTTGGATGGGGTTGGTCAGAACTAAGAGCTATTGAGTGAGTTTCATTCCCTGGAGTGTCAGTTCCGAGTGATCAAATTTCTGTCCTAGGAGCATCTCGTTCTATTCCTTCTGCAAGCAAGTCTGTAGGAGTCTTTATCCTTTCAAACGCAGGAAGGACAGATGGGCAGTTAGCCCTGTCACTGCCCTATAATACAGATATTATTATTTAGGTAATATCCACAAAGCTGCTATTGATTCATCCGCAGTTATAAAAACCTCGCCTCGGAGACCTCCTTTCTTTTGAGTGGGCTTTTGAAATCTGATTTTTCTGACTCTTCTTCGTCTCTCCTTTGACTAGTCTCCTTGTCCGGATGTGGGGGTAAATGCACGAAAAGAGCTGTCAAATCTTGTCCCAGAGGTTGAGATTTTAGCCAGTCAGTATACCAGGACAATGGGCGAAAGCCCGATCCAGCAATATCGCGTGATCAGTTAGTCATTCGCATTCAACTCGAGCTTTGCCTTTCTCATAAGAAAATGGCTCGGGAATGAAACTTACCGTACCGCTTGAAGGGCCTTTCTTTAGTAAAGGAAAGGGTATTAGGCTGTTATGCTATAAAGAAAGAGAAAGCTTTTACACAGGGGGTCATCAAACAGCGATTTTCGGTATAGGAGTTATTAGCCGGATTTGGATGTCCCACCGGGAAATAGGGAAATCGGGCTTTCTCGCCCACCAGAAAGAAGCGGTGAGAAATAGGGCTTTGGCCCTGGGGAACAATCAAACAAGGGTTTCGGGTCCCAATCGAGAATCAAATCTAAGGCCATTCGCGCTAAACCAAAATAGTGTTTTCGGTCGTTTTCGGGCTGCCTCCCATGGGGGATCAGGAAATGCGATTTTCGGTATAAGAATTGCGCGTCGACTGCTATAACCGGGGAAAGGCTTTCAATGCTGTATCAGGGTTTCGGGTCGTTTCCCAGGGAGAAAGGGGGCATTTCCCAGGATCCTCTGGATCTGGTTTGTTAAAGCCAGGGAGAAAGAGTGCTTTGTCGCCCACCAGCAGCGGGAATAGAAGAGTTTGGGCCCGGACCTAGGGGAATTAGGGAGAAGAGCGCTTTCTCGCCCACCAGCACCAGAAGCGGGGAGAAAGAGCGGTTTCGCGCCCAATTTATCTCCCTTATAATAATTGCGGTAAGCAAGAGCGGTTTCGCGCCCCTATAGAGAAAGGGAAAGCAAGAGAGGTTCGCGCGGCCCAACAAACAAGAGGGTTGGCGCGTGTAACTGGAACCCCTGCCCATGAGGTAGATTCCCTGTTCGCGGTCGATCAATCAGATCCTGGGTTGGCATCCCAATCGAAAAGGCCCAAGTCTTTACAGAAAGATGCGCGAAATCGGCGTTTTAGGTCGTTGTTGACTGTTTTACAGGGGGGGTAAGAAACTCGCATTTTCGATATAGCAGATGTGAATCATCTTTTCATGTCCCACCGAGAAAGCCATAGAGTATGGGCGGGTGCCGGGTAAAGATAAATCAGGTTTTCAGGGACCAATGCGTAACTCCCTTTTCCAGAGAGGGTCTCTAGGGCAACAAATGAGGGAGTCGGTTGAAGAAGGGCTTTTTCAGAGGACAACGCAAACCCAACTCCCAAGAGAGTATGGGCGCTGGGGAACAATCAAACGAGAGTTGATCTCCATGGAGTTCCTCGCCCAACCGGAAGACGAAGTGGTTCAGCTTTTATTTATTACATTAGGCTCTTTGAGACCTTCTTGCTAGCCTAAACGTCTTTTTGAAGCTATTTAAGAAACCAATGCAGCGAGAGAAAGAGGATAGAGTTCAGGTCAATTACATCGAGCCTAGCATTAGGAACTAGCCAAGCCAAAGGCTGATTAGGAAAGGGTCAAAGAAAGAAGGCATGGTCAAATCAGGCTCTTTCCAGACCTAGTAGCAATATCCTGTTCCGGGGAAAGATGCGATTCGGATCCCAAAAGTGTGAAACAACATACTGCCACTGGCTCAAGCCAAACTCTCTCGAAGGCGACGTGAACGTATCTCCACTCCCCAGGCCGAGTCAAACTTCAATCGTCCTCATTCAAGAGCCCTCCGACGAAAGGGGCATTAAAGCCAGGAGACCTGATAAGAAATTCCGGGGGAAAAGCAAGCGTCTGAAACAACTCCCAAGTCTTTCCCAAAAGGCATGACTTTGTAACTGAACGAAAGTTAAGCTCCGTCTCGGAAGCAAGTTAGCTCTTAATCCTGCTAAAAACACTATCGGGATTCAATCCAACTAGAGAAAAGCTTGTTCAGCACCAGGTAGCAAACATAACTCTTGTCTCTCTCTGTTGCCCAGAAATTGTGTGTGAGCCACGCTAGTTCCACTAAATGTTACGGAACTTAGCCTGAAAGCCCTAATCCGGCTTCCCCTCTTTCTTCCGATCCTTTTCCCCAAAGGCTGAATATTCTTCCTTAGGGGCCTAAGATAACGGAAAGATGGAAAGAAGAAAAAGATGGGGATGAATGCAATACGGAGAGAGGTAGAAAGGCAAGCACTGCACGGGGCCTTTCTGATGCCTTTGCCTTACCCGATAGGAAGAAGAAGCGGAATTCGTTCATCAACTGGGAATTCGGGGAGGAATCTCTCTTTGGGGTTGGGGCTTGATTCCCAGTGGTTCCCTGAGACAACCATCTCACATCTAGCGCCTAGGGGCGTAGCCAGGGTTGGGAAAGATTGGAGTATTCTATAAGGGAAATGCGGCAGGAGTTTCTTTCGAAAAAGAAAAACTAATAGCTACAATTGCAACGCTAAAATGCGCGAGGAGATTCAAAACTCGTGGGCTTTCATCTATCGAAAATGCCAGTTTCAAACCCCTCTAGTACCGCAATAAATGCCCGATCCCGAGAAGAAGGATTTCCCCAGAACCAGTTGAAAAAGGGGCGTAGCGGTGACAGAAGCCGGGAAGGAGGAGCTCAAACACTTACTAACTCCTAGCCCAGCTACAATTGCACAATTTATACAGAATGCTCTCAGCTGTATTCAAAGCATGAAGAAGATCTCCTGGACCTTCACTCTGTGCCATTGAATGCCGAAGTGGGGGTTCAGATTTTGGATGGTGGTCAAGTCAAGCTGAAAATCAAGGTGTTTGTGGTAACCTGAGCCAAGCTTCCAAACGTAAACCAGGTACACTTAAAAGTGCCTTATCTTTCCCACCTTCTGAACCTCCTTATCAGGCTAACCAAGTCCAGTCAGAGGTACTGGATAACCGGTTAGTTGGGATTAGTCGTCGTTCTCATCAGGAGAATAATAGTCAGAAGTAGTTGGACCAAGGGAAAAGTGCTAGGAAAGGCTTCGGTGTTGAAAACCTCGAAGGCCCTAGTACTACTGACTTTGCACCAGATTCAATTGCAGCCTTTTCTCGGCATCCCTTCTCAGACGTCTTATTCCTTGCCTAGCTCCTTGACTCCGGCTCCGGCCAGAGAGTTGGATAGATGCCACTTATCCTTAACACATTGACTTGGAAGTTGGTAACTAAGTGAGAGAATGGCTCTAATGAAACTAACTGTATTTCAGCTCGCGCATACAAAGAATCATTCTATCCTTTCGCCCTGAGCTGCCTTAAGGCACGCCTTTACTCCCAAGACTCAATTC
>NC_079497.1:115584950-115603566 GCF_030052815.1 Hevea brasiliensis | reverse complement strand
ATCACAATGCGTCACAAGACCTTCTTTCTCTTTCCTTAAGCCGTCGTAGAGTCTAGCGAAGAAAAGCACTAGGAATCCTGTCTAGAAAAATATACTACTCGAAACTCAACTCATATCGTAGCATAGAAAGAAGGATGGAAAGAGTACTTGAAAAAAAGCCTATGGTATCCATGCCTGCTTCAGTCAGCTATTCATTTCCAGGGAGTTCAGATCTAGCTAGGTTAGACGGTTCAGTTCGCTTGCTTCACTTCATCAAGGAGTTTGGCTGCTCTTCACCTCAATCAATGCAGGCACCTTTCTTCGCTTAGTAGCACTACTCTAGCTATAGGTTAGAGCTTCTTTAGCGCATAGCTAGTTTGAAGTTCAAAGAACGACTGGGGAATTCTCAAGCTTATGGGTCTTCCAATCAATCTTTGTGAGAAGCCTCTGTTCCTATATATGTAATAGGGTAGGGACAAGAAAAATAAGCAGGAATGGTACCAATGGCACTTATCCTGAGTCCTATTGGTTTTTCTCCAATCGGGATTAGTGAGACCCGGACGGTAAAGGCTTGACCATGATAGTAAGCGGAGCAGATCCCATTCCCAAGCACTGAGCGGAACCATCCGAGCACACCGAGCTTGGTTGTTTAGTTTGGTTCTTTCTTTCTCTGAGTAATGCCCTAAGGTTTGATGTCCGGGGTCAAAGAATGAGCTAAGCATCGAGCGAAGAGCCGTACCAAGGTGAGTACGGGGATGTAGTGAAGCATACCGAGAGAAAGAGCACTGAAATGAACCATATCGAGCACAGGTCTCACTCTACAAGTTCAGTTCGATGAGCTCCTAGCGGACCTGTGCCTACTATCTACTTAGTGTGTGTGCTAGGGAAAGCAAGCAAGCTAGTTCTCACTGTGTCCGGTGACCAACAAGCTTGTGGACTACTGCTGGGACGAACTCTTCTACATACTGGTGGGACTATTCACTGAATGATAACAGATTCGGGGAACCAAGAAGGCACTCGCCCAAGAAGGGAAGTTCACTCTTTTAGTAGCTGTTCCGGGGATGGGAGGATAGAATAAAACAGCATTTTTATTGGATGAATATGAATATTAAAGGTATATGTTAGGCATATTATAGTTCAAATTGTTGAAAATAACCATTTTTCACGTCAAAAAATTCAGTTTTCAATGAACTTATTATATAAAGAGGGAAAAACGAATTTAACCATTTTTCCTTATAAGATAAATAAAATGCACTTTTTGAAATTTGAAATGAACTTATTATATAAAGAAGGAAAAACGAATTTAACCATTTTTCCTTCAGCCCATTTTTTTTTCACTGTAACTTGCTTTGCTCTCGCTCTGCTCGTTCCCACCTGTCTTCTTCCAACCATAGTTCACTTTAAGAAAGATCCTTCATTTTTTCTTATTTAGTCTAAAGAGTGAATTGGAATTAGGTAAGAGTAATTTAGTCGTTTGAGTAAAGCGAAGAAGTGAGTATATGCGGGAACTGCTTGAACTGCTACTCTAACAACCCCTCGCGTAAAGGATATGGTTATATTCTATCTTAAAGGATATGGTTATATTCTATCTTATCTCTTGAGAGCAGGATTTACATTTACCAGGTTATCTTGCTAAGACGATTCCCCTGAAACTGAAAGCATTCGATTCTCGTATATCACTGCATAACCAAGTCTGTAGTGCTATCCACTAATAGATGCATGATTGATAGAAACATGATTGAAATTGGCAATAACATGTGTAAATAGAAAGAAGATAAGGTATCGACGGAAGGAAATTGCAGTTATGCCAAAATTCCCGGGTTTTTTCACAGTTTCGAGTGTTAGCTAAAAGTCAGTAGTTAGAAGAAGTCATTTCTTTTTTACAGTCTTTCGTTTGTCACCCTGGGTTCTACCATTGCAGCAGTAAACATCTCCTCTAGCCTTCTTATCTCGCGTAAAACGGAACCAACCGCTCCATTGTCTACTGGTGCCGGAACTCAAGATGTTGCTAATGGTGCTACTAAGGATGCTGGAGAAGGAACTCAGTTAACAGTGGTAACT
This sequence comes from Hevea brasiliensis, assembly GCF_030052815.1. Lineage (NCBI taxonomy): Eukaryota > Viridiplantae > Streptophyta > Magnoliopsida > Malpighiales > Euphorbiaceae > Hevea > Hevea brasiliensis. The sequence continues at coordinate 115,601,526 of NC_079497.1, read as the reverse complement.
CGTTAACCGACTAGTACGCTAATAAGAGTGAAAGAGTTACTAGACGACGGTGAATGAAGAGACCCCAGCCCAGAGCTTTCAATTAGTACAGACAGAAGAAGCTCAGAGTTCTTTAGCTAGGGCGAGTGCAGATTAGCTGCTGAACCAGTTAAGTAAACTTATGTGTCTGTTACAGTTTCGGATGTAGTTCCTGTAACTCTAGTAGTAGCTATTGCTGCTACTCTAACCTAACAGCGTAACAAAGCAAAGTATGTAGTAATATCCACCAATAGAAGCAATTGAAATTGTGATTACATGCGTAAAGCAAATCAATAGAAGAAACTTTCTCATCTACCGAAGTCGAGTTGGTGGCAGAACCCGATCTTGGAATTGCTCGCGTTAAGCATTCCATTTCCTTGGAAAGTTTCCACGTGGCTGGTATTCTCCTCCTTTTTTAGGGCTTGACACACTCCATAGATCTTATCCGCAACCAATGGATATTCTTGAGAGAAGGTCTCTTGTTACGGGATGCTATCTTGTGGAAGGAAGGTCTGATCCCGCTAGAGGATATCCATCAGTCATCTTTGACAAAAAGGACTTTCCGTGTAACGGAGCTCTCCTGCGATCTGCCTGATTTTCCAATGGATATCCTCTAGGTATGGGTTGGTCCGATTCTTCGAAAGCATCTGATTGTCCAACAATTCAAGAGATAGAGATCTTGTCGGAACTGACTGATGGTTGATGCCCATCTGCTAGAATAGGAGATAAAAAAATTATGGAGCGGAAGAATTGTATATAAGCGACTCCTACCGTACCTCCAAACAAAAAGGAGGATTGTTCTGTACGTGGACGGATGTATAGGAACTGGTACGGCGGTATAGATAAAAGTATGCTTTTCGGGCTGAATCCGAAATAGGCGCAGCAGATAGAACAAAAGAGGTCCTGACTTTTCTTTTCAATAACAGAGGCAAAAACTGACTCTTCAAATGGGGTGGACCAGTGTTGGCTTGGGGAAGTTCTTTAGTCTTAAGTAGATGAATCCGTAGAAGAAAAGGGAGCCCTTGATCCTAGATAAGTAAGCAGATATGCCTATGGCTGGAAAGATAGCGAGCGCAATTCTCAACTCAGTCTTTCAGAGGCCAGCCTGTCGTAACCCTAAAACACGGCGTTAGCGGGGTTGGGCTCCCTCCTGCAGAAGTACAACAAACATAGGACAGCCGGGAACGATGACCCTTCTCAAGCCTGATGCCTAAGTTGACTTTCTCTTTCTGCTGCTTGCCACTCCGAAGTTTAGGATTGAGTTTCCTCCGATTGATTGAGTCGATGGAGAATTGAGCTGATCTCGCCTTTGTTGATCCGCTTGAAGAGAGTTCTCACGATGTAGCAGGGTCTGTCTGCTCCAGTCTATGACCTACCGTTTGCTTTGCTAAGCAGTATGCAAAGGATAAAAAAGACAGGTGGCATAGCGATCCCTACCAATACGACTGACACCGCATCTCGTCCTCAACTCATTCCGATACTGTGAGATCCTATAGTCACGCCTTAGTCCGAAGGGCTATAGGCTTTGGGCATTATTATATTAAGAAATGTGATTCTCCACCTCTTACTTAAATTAAATAAGTAAGAAAGAACGTAGGAACAGCAACAAAGAACATCGGAGAATGAGATCTTGATTTGCTAGCTCGTGCATACAAGAAAAGAACTCCTTAAAGATCTTTCAGTCCTAAAAATGACTTCCTCGGCCCCATCCTCCCATGGGTCACTTCTGCTCGAGTCACATAAGGAGTGAGTAAGCCGATAGTGTCAATAGCATAAGTGATGACAGACATCGCTGATGGAGTCTTCAAACCTTAGAATCTTACGTCCTATGAACCAATGGCCCAAACCAAATCTAGCTCGAAAGGCTTGACACTCTGAGTGGGTATCAGAGGCAGGTGCGTATATGTTTCGCGGCAAGTCAGCCTGCTCTTGTCCAGTAACCATTCTGAGTGGAGGTAGGGCGTATTGTTGAACGGGATTGAACTTATTATATTAAATTCGAGAACATCAGAGCAGTCGCCGGCTCAACAACACACAACACAGAATTGCATAAAAAATTAGATAGAAGTGCAACCTAATTATAAAAAAAAGGCGGGGAAGGCAGAGCACTAATCGGGCTGCGAAACTAACGACTCGATTAGAAAGTCGAATTACCAACTTTTACACGAATTTTCAAGTGGATGATCTTTTGCAAGGAATAAATAATGGATTTACATTACGATATCTTTTTCTTCCTCATTCTGATGTTGGTTATTTTAGTTGCATTGCTTCCATTTTTTTTTTTTACGCTGTATGGCTCGCCTGTGGGTGGGTAAAAAAGTGTTATATGGAGGGGCAAGAGGCATTTGATACTTCTGTCTCCCATTCCGGTCATCAAGGAAGAACTCGAACAAGAGCTCAAAGGCATTCTTCTTTTGTTGGTTCATAGTCCATTCTGGTCTTGTTACTTTATGTTTCGGAGTCAATTGATCCTCGATCAAGCTCTAACTAGAAATATCTTAAGAGAAGAAAACAATAAATCGTTTGGATTCGAGGCGAAACCCTTCTCCGCCGTTACGAAGTTCTTCTGCTCTCATCTTCGAAAAGGAAGGCTAGAGTAAGGGGGGACTTAGTCTCGTTCCCATAGTTGCCCCCCAGAAACTGGGTTTAGGAATTGTCCACCTAAGCGCCCTGAAGAGCAGTGTCTCAATTGCAGCGCACCAACTGAGAGATACACTAAATGTATCAAAGCTCAATCGAAAAAAAGAGCAATCAAAACTATTGATTGCCTTACGTTACGCTCCCGGACTCCTCGGCACAGGGAGTACGGGCCTTCATCTCCAGGAGAAAAGCATCGAGTGCGCGGGCGCAGCTTTCGACAAAACAAATTCATTCTCGAAGTTATGGCGGAATGCAGCAAATCCTCGGCCGTGCTGGTTCTTCCTCCACACGTTCTCAAACCGATCGATAAAGTGAAGTACCAGAGGTTTTTTCGGGATTTATCTTTGGGAAGTAAAAGATTGAAATGACTGTTAAAAATTTCACCTGAGATTCAAAAAAAATTGGATTTTCTTATGAAATGTTTTTTATTATTAGCGTTGATAGCTCTCTTCTTTAAAGCTTATGCCGTAGAAGCTGACATCAGGCTATTGGCGTTTTATCTGCATCTTCTCGACCAAGACCCGGAAGGGGTTCGCTTTGTTTGGGATGAACTCGCAAGGACTCGACCTGAGGACTTCCTCGTAGAGTGGCGTCTTTTATAAAACTCTTTTCTCTCAGTGGAACTAAAAAAAGAGTTTGAGCTCTTTGGCTTACTTTTACACGCGGGCGGCTATCCGCATGTGTCCCAAAGTGACGTCCATTTTTGGGTAATGGGTATACGCGAGAGAAAAGTTTTGAATTCAACCTCTCCGGGTCATGGACTCCTTTTTTGTTTAGGACCCCCTTTCTACATTCCATTTTTTATTGAGCCTGGTGTGGAATCACCATCATTACACATGAATTCTTAGTATGGCTGCTGGTCTAGCGATCCCTCCTAGCCGCCGCCTAGAGTGCAGCCTGCCTGCTGAAGACCGTAACGTAAGTAACTCAGTGCTCCATACGGGGGAAATGAAAGCAGAATTCGTTCGGATCCTCCCACATGTTCAATCTTTTTAGCGGTTTCCCCAGAGATCTTTATCATTAATGCAACCTCCATTTTGCTCATTCATGGAGTTGTATTTAGTACCTCTAAGAAATATGATTATCCGCCGTTAGTCAGTAATGTGGGTTGGCTTGGATTACTTAGTGTTGCGCGCCTAGGAGGGCAGCGCGCTTTGGGATGCGAAGGCGACCAACGGAAGCTCGACTGGTTGGAGAGGAGCGAAAAGCCCAGCCCCCTAACCTAATGCGGCACCGGGTTTGGACCGCAGGGAACCGTAGCATGGGGGACGTCTGATCCTTTGCCGCCGCAAGGCTGGCTAATCGTACGCAGCAGGCTCGAAGACCCCTGGTTCTGGAAGGCACATGAGTCCGAACGCTATGTTGAATGTGCGACCGACACTACACTACGTAGGTACCTGTGCAGATGAGGCGTCGGTCGGTCCTAGAAACGGCGGCAGCGGCGCGAGGAGTTAACGACCGGGCGTGCTGCAACCTAGGGATCACCAGGCAGCTCTTTCGCTCTATAGGGATCGGGGGGGCATAGCACAATTCTTCTTGGAGGAGGGTTGGTTTGCCCAGGTGACTGATCCTGCCATAATGTACTCCTACCTATTAAAGTAAAGCATCGGCAACCGAAGTCGAGCATACATACGACGATCTTCATGCGTGAATAGCCGGGAGGAAAGAAAGGGCGGTAGATGATAATGAAAAAGGGCGCCGCGTCTGGACGGGCGGGCGGAATAGATGAGCGAAAGGTGCCATGCCATGGAGTGAGGAATATCCAGAGTATCATGTAAGAAAACTAAATTCACATCTCGGTGATGCAGAGGAACTGGGGGGACCTTATCGAGCACAGGATAGGCAATTGAGAGATAGAGCTAGCCTATTCGTTATGGGGAATCAATGCTCCGGGCCGAATAGAGCTTACCTCCGGCACCTGGCTTTCTCCGGCGCATATTAGCTTAGCTGCGCTTAATAGGCCGGTTTGGCTTCCTCTCTGGCGGCCACTTTCCTTACCTTACCCACGCTACACTCCCACCCAAGCTACGCCTGCTGAGCAAGATGCATTGCGATTTCCTCTTCTGTGGACGCACCGGAATATGATCCGGGACGGGAAGAGAAAGACTTTTTTCTTCGGCGGGCTTTCTCTCGTAAAGCCAAAGACGCCCCAAGACAAGGTACAACTGTTAGAAAAGGGACATGATCAATAGAACCTGGCTGGATCGGGGCTGGGATAGTGGCGCCCATTCCTAACCAGTTCCGAAAAGGTTCGCTCATACTGGAGGGAGCATCCCCGCTTAGTGATCGGTCCGCTAGTTCACGCAAATCCGAAGAAGTTATCACGGACGAGCCACATGCAGGGAAACTTGCACGTGTGGTTCTGGCCGGGCTTTCCTGAGGTATCTAATAACCTTGCTTCTGCTCGCCGCTGGCGCACCTCTCCTAACTATTGCCCATTTATTCTGGAATAATCTTTTTAGGAGGGACAATTTTACATATTTCTGCCAAATCCTTCTATTATTAAGTACGGCTGGTACCATTTCGATGTGTTTCGATTCTTCCGAACAAGAGAGGTTTGATGCTTTTGAATTCATTGTATTAATTCTACTTCCTACTCGCAGTATGCTCTTTATGATCTCGGCTCATGATTCAATTGCCATGTATTTAGCTATTGAGCCTCAAAGTTTATGTTTTTATGTGATCGCAGCATCAAAAAGAAAGTCTGAATTTTCCACGGAAGCCGGCTCGAAATATTTGATCTTAGGTGCATTTCCCTCTGGAATATTATTGTTTGGGTACGACCGGACAACTACCGATATCTATTAATATCTTTTCTTAGAATGTTGTTGTTAAATATGTATCTATCTTTCTATATCGTAAACTATCGGATCGGGTATTACTTAGATGTGAAACTTGCAGACCTCATTGGTTGTGATATTGATCTTACGGGGGGAACGAAATCAAAGAATATATAGACTTGTAGAGACCCTCTATGTAGTTGTCTATCTAGGGCGATCGATCTACATTTTTCCCCATAGCCCTGGGGCTGTGTCTCGATCTCCTACGTGCGAAATCTGAGGGACTAGTTCCTATGGAGATTCCCCTTGGTCTAATTCCACGCCTTATGACGTATTTGATGGGAGGCTTGGCGTAAAGTGAAGATTGAGGGAAGTAGAGAAAATTCCTTCTGGGGTATTCCGAAGGTGTAACCTAGGCAACGAAAAATGGGCCAGATACTTCAACTAGAGGAGCGACCAGTTGGTTCACCAAACCCCGACCCAGCGTCACACGTTTTCCAGGTCCGAAGGGATCCAGTGCCCAACTACCGACTCCTCCCGGAATTGCGTTATCGGAGCCGAGCCAGGAATGGCCATTAGTGGACACCCACCACGGTTAGAGAGGCCCTCTTTAATACATTAAGAAAAGATGTTCACAGGGGCCAGAAAGACTCGGTCATAGGAACTTAGACCACCTACGCGATTGTTAACGAATTCCTACTCGACCGGATCAGAGTAAACAACAATGTCGAATCAGGCCGCCCCTTGCCTTGAAAGAATTCACACGCGGCCACCAGCTTTCCAAAAATAAGGGGAGATCTGCTGCTTACTGCTCACGAAAACATTCGACCTATACAACTAGTCAAGTCGTCCGCGTATCTTTCTGATCTCCTTTCCTTCTATTCATCAGATTTTTTGCTTTGGCCCATTCAAAGAGAAACAAGGGGGTGATGATGTTGGCTAAAAAAGGGGGAGAGAGGAGAGGTTTGGGGTACGCTCACTTCTGCATTTTTGTTTAGGTTATCGAAATTATCAATCGCTCTTTTTAGTGGGGAGGAATAGTGCGTGAATGGCGGTTCTCAGACGAGGGAATCATTCCTCTCTAAATAAAAATAGGCTAGAATGCTTCTATTGATAGAACTTTAACGTCTGCGCATAGAATCGTTTTTTTGCCTTTCTATTCCGTTCTTACCGGCAGTTGGATCGGAATCCGTGTGATGGTTCTAGAGTGGTTTCAAATATTCTTCGCATCCATCTTCGGCCTTGTGTTAGAAGTCCCGCGGGACTGAGTTAGTGGTCGAGTCGTTTTTGGTAATTGACACCCGTCGCATTAGTTTCAATTCATATGTTACCATTCATAGTGAAGTAGCCCTCTTTTTGATGTCTGAGTGCCTTATTCTATCTATCAAAGTCCTTCTTTGTCTATAGCTCGGGTCAGTCCCCCATGGTCCGCTTTGATTTTCTCGAACAGTTCCGGTCTGCATCAGGGACTCTCGTGCGAGCCATGCAACGTTCCCAGGCAGAAACTGCTCCTTTCCTTGAGCTCCCTATTTAGTTCCTCCCAGGCGTTGATCTCGCAACGGCCCTCCAGCACGTCCTCATATCGCGTCCGCCACCACAGCTTCGCATCCCCAGAGAGATACATTGTTGCCATTGTGACTTGGTCGTCAAAAGGGGCACGAACAGCTTTAATTAAAGTACTGTTCCATGTCCCAGAGGTCTTCGAGCCTTGGCATTTCGAATCCCGTTGAATGGCTGTGGTTCCAGGACTCAAATGCGTCTGGAGTCGCCAGGTGAAACATTCGGTTCACAAACCGGAGACCTATCTCCACATAAAAATGCCTCAATTTGACCTGGTCCGTCACGCTTTGGACATCGCCACCGGGATCGTTGAGGCCCCATGAAGACGGCTCTCCTTCACTGGGAAGACGCGGTACTCATTAGCGAGCGTCTGGTGACCAACGATTCCTGATTCTCCTGCCTTTCTGCCATAGTCTACACTTGTCCGCCCAAATGGTCGACCTTGCCATCAAGTTGGGTCACTCGATCCTTGAGTGTTTCCTTAGCAACAGCCGTCGCAGACAGCGCTCCACTGCTATCGTCAAGCTTGGACATGGTGCAACAAGAAAGAGAATTAGCAGAAATCGAAAGCCCAAAACTCCGCTCTGATACCTCCTAAAGCGAAATAGACACGCGCACGGGTAGAGAGTCTGTCTGAGTCGTGCGGCCCCAGGTGCTACACTACAATAGGCGTTACCTGGATTCTCTCCTTGCCGAATTTCGCTTCTGATCTTTCTCTGAGTCTCTATTTCGTTACCTTCTACTACCGATCTGCTCCTGCTGCTCGCTTCTCTTGTTTCGTTAAGCTCGCTTTCTTTAAAGAAACTAAAAAAAAAGAGAATATGAAAAGCAGCCAAATACTTTTAAATAAGAGTAGTCAGATGCTTCCAGCAAGAACTTAGAAGTTATGCTATTGATCAAGTATGTTGCTGTAAACACAGATTCTAACAAAACGAGTGGGCCTCATAGCAGAACAAACATCATAGCTATAATCGTTTCCAATAAGTATCTATTTTTCCTCTCAGCTATTTCCAGAAGTATACGCACAAGATCTCTGATGAACAGTGCCTCTGGAAATAAGATATTGAGAGAATTCCGTGGACATGTATTCTCCTCCGGAATCATATCGTAAAAAAATTTTTTTGCATTGAAAATAATGTCTGGCTTGTCGATTGTTCGTCCAGGGGAGGTGAAAATTTGACGGTTCATGCTGGCGAGATCGCCTATTTCTTTCCTCCTTCTTTCCTCACATGAATCATGAATGAGGGGGAGTAGCTTAAAATAAAAGTCCCCAAGAACGGACTTGATCAATATCAATGCTTGGCTTGGCTTTTGGCGCTTGTGTTTTATTTTTCCAAGAAGTCGTTTCTTCCATCTAGGTTTGTGAGCTTACTTACTTGGAACTTCTAGTCGTCAGTCAAAGCCCCAATTCAATTCGAGATCTATAGTTGCGAAATAGTTTATGATCAGGTTAGTTAATAAGGGGAATGAGAGATTTTACCTTTTTGCCGAAGTTAAAAAGTTCAAAAGCGCAGGCGTGCAAGCCATCAGATCTTGGTTTCTCTCCGCTTTTACTTCATAGCATAAAGGGTTATGCTATATTTTTATTATCCCATGAAGCCGTTATATGGCCGCCAGAGATCACTGTAATGCTCGATAAACCCATCGACGATGGTCATAAAATGGCGATAGAAGCACTAAAAGCAGCGGTAGAATCGATGTATTGATGCTCGCGGATCCCGGATATTGCTTTATCCAACCCCATCCACTACCCATGATGACAGGACCCCTCGGCCAAGGAACCGACCTGAAACGGGCGATTCCTACCCCTAGATGTCTACCACCTCTTATCTTAAAAAAATGGGCTAGCTAAGGGTTGCCCTGAATCAAGTGGACTGAGTGCTACCCTGTCCACTGGAGCAGAGTCTGAAAGAGGGTTCTCGGATAGGAACGAATCCGAGAATATGGCTGTTGGGGTGGCACTCGTTCCGAGGCTTCTTCATTGAGAACAACCGCCGGTACCAATAGGGACAGGAGGAACTGATCGACAAAGAAGTATGGAAGGGAACCAGATCGACTAAGAAAAGAAGGAGATTCGGGGTGGGAACCCGCACTCTTTTGACTGAGAGGCGTAGGAGAGAGGGAGTTCCCCGTTCTTTAATCGAAGCTTTAACCCCGCTACCCGTGACTGGATGAGAGACTGACATTCCTTGTACTTAGGGAATATCCAGATAAGTCTCATGGCATCTTCCTCTTTCAACTGAGAGGCAAGCCGAGGTTTAGTTCCTTTATGCAAAATAGGGCTAAAAGGATTAGCAATGTGGCTCAGTCTGAGTGAGGTTAGCAATAGGCTCGACCTTTACTTGAGGGAGAGGTTCGACACTTAGCTCGGCATTTATGGTAGGCATTCCAAGGGGCGAAGAACAAAGCTCAACTAATAAGTAGGATAGGGGGTGAAAGCGAGACTAAGCTCAGAAGTTGAGGTTCAAAGATGCTCTTAGACAGGAGTGGCACTGTGAACTTCGGGAATGCAGTAGAGGGGAGTTTGGGCAAGAGAATAGCTTTACTTCGAGTTTCAGGTGCAGGAGAGGGGGTTACTACTCGACTAATAAGTGTTGGATTGGAGGGGAACTTCTTTCTCTTCCCAAACTGGAAAAGTATTGCCCAGGGAACAAAGCCAACTGGTAAACTCATGCCAGGGGAAGAAGTAGCTACGGTAAACTCTAAACTATCTTTCTTCTTTCACTCATAGCTATCTGACTGTGAGGATTCCCCCTTGTATTCCCCATAGGCTAGGAAAGGTTAGTAATAGGCTCAACTACAAGTCTTGGAGCTAGGCAGCTCAGTATGAGGATCGAAGGGCATAAATCGAAGCTAACAATGGGGATGCCCCTAGTTGTAGAATTCCTTTAGTAGGAGCAGGAATTACTAGAAAAACCTTAAGGAATAGGTCCGAAGATGCGACTAGAACTGAAAGAAGAGGAAGGCCACTTGACCGAATAGGAAGGTTTTTTTCATTTTCCTGGGTAGGACTTGGGGTATCTGACCGAAGCCAGTAAAGTTTCCACACCTGAGGGTGCATCTGCATCAACCTCTTTTCTTTCATCACAAGAAAGGTTTGAGGGGACAAGCGAGGCTAAAGGGTTAGGGAGGAGTGGAAGAGAGACTTTCCGGAGAGCTCGCCTAAGCAGTCTTGGAGCGAAGGCTGCCTGACTAGACTAATTGGTTGGAGGGGGACACAGCTACCTTTAGGATAGGGAGACATAGCTACCTTTATGAATACATTATCGAAGTGACAAGGAATGGTATCGACAGAGTGGAAGGGCCGTCGCTCAACGGATAAAAGTTACTCTAGGGATAACAGGCTGATCTTCCCCTTCTCACAATGTTACACATATGATATGTTTCCCAGCGAGTATAGCATTAACCACCACATTGAGTAGTGTGGCTACATAGGTGGGTTCACTATTGACGACGGTCATCCCTCCAAGTTCTTCCTACGGAATTTAACGAGTCACCTAGAAAACTGAACGAGTAGACTTGAAGATCCCAATTTGACAATCCAAAGGGGAAAGACGTACTAGATACCTGCTGATCCAACACGAGTATGATTATCTCGTCTTACAAAATATGAAACGTCGTGCAGATGATTCCATCAAATCAAGGGGCCCAATCCCGAGTTGCGGAATAAGATCAGCGAATCCGGGTCGATCACCTGCCCTCAGCCACACGTCAACAATTGGAAGCGATCAACTATCATAATCCAGGCGGGTGGCGTTCCAGAATACCAAACAGCGATGACAAACCGGGCTTGGACCAATGACCAGAGATAGAAGATTATTAGCCAAAGTAGATAGGGTTCAGGGGAATAGGAAAAGGCCCTATGGAGTAAAGGGAAGGGGCTTGAGTTCTGAGACGAAGAGTTGGCTTGGCTTTGAAGGGACATATGGAAGAACGAGGCATCGTAGATGAGGAGATCCAGTTGTGCTTGCTGCCTATCCACTTGGCGAGTAAGAGGCTCTGTGCAAGAGTGGAAGGTATTCCTTGTGCCTTTGGCTGCTCTTCTTAGCCTTAGCCTAGCCGGTTCCTTAGTTGGTCATTCATGATTGGCTTAGTCAATCCGTTCACTTGCCTGTGGCTTTCCCTGCCCCTTTTAGTAGTGCTTTAGTCATTCCCTAAACACCTACTGCCTCTCCTTCTCTCTCCTCTGTCGAAGATGATATTCAATAGCTTTGTCACCCAGTAATCTGTCTGTTAGCCAACAACCTGCTCTCGTTCGGAAACAACTCTTGAAGAGCCTTCCGCTTCGGCAACTAATAACCATAGTTATTAGCTTCTGGTCTATAGTCACTGATCTCGAGTATGCCCTCCGCCTCTCCTCTTTTTCTTGGGTCTATCACCTCCGCTCACAAATCTCTGTCTCCTTCTGTTCGTGTCTGTCTTCCGGTTGATGATGAACTTGTTGTTTTCTTAGGCGTAGGTGTAGGTGCTCTTCTCTTATTCGTATGAGTTGTATATGGTTGAGTGAAACCTCTTGAAGAGCTTTTCCTTACCTATGTCCCTTAGCCAATCAAGCCTTACTTTCTTTCCCTTTTCTTCTTTTGTTTCCTGCCTCGGTCAGCTTTTCTTTGATCTATCTCCGCGGGTCACTAAACTAACCTTCTCTGGTCCGCTTTGGCTATTGAACTAATCTTCTTCGAACCCCCAGGCCGAACTCGGAAAGTCCAACCAATGTATGATACACCCGACACTGCAACCGTCTCTTCAATCGGGTCAAGTCCGCCATCGAACCCCCTAGACCCCAAGCCAGTAAGTTTGACCAGGAATGCCTGCGAACGGCATAATCATGAATAAGAAGAGCAACCGGTAAACGAGTGCGAAGGGAGCGAAGGTTACAAAGCGGGTTTTTCTATCTAAGGAAGTCTAGTCTCCATCAGGCGAGTTGAACGATCTACTGAAATAGCCTGATGGCGAATGGGACCTCTTTAAGACATTACCTTGGCTTTTTAGGTCTTGAATTCTTTCAGATCCTGCCCGGCTTACTTTCGCTAGTCATAATAGTAAGCACCTCACTCCTCACCGAAACTGCGAAGGGACGGCGCGTACACAAAATGGCGGCTTACCGCAAGTCCCTTCGGTCTCCCTTTAGCTCTGGTGGGCGTGGTTCTGTAGTTCTTCTGGCCTTCCTTCATGTCGTAGCCTTAGCTTATCGATGGGTCTTGCATTAGATACATACAGCATTTTCTTTGACTCATGCCTTGGAGAAGAACGTTCTTTGTTTGAGTTTGAAGCCGTTATCTTTCGGGAGCTACCTGGGCGAGACCCTTCTCTTTTTATTATTTCCATATGTGGTATGTTGAATCACTTGTGAAGTCGACTTCACTTGACTGTGTCTGCTTCCTCTTTTATATGATAAATCTTTAAATTAAGTAAAGAGGAAATAATTCTAACTTCCAAATAGCGTGAGATATTGAACCAAAACTAGAATGCGCTCTTACTTCATCCGTTGTTCTTGGAGGAAGACCCGCAGTAAGGACACTAGTATCAAGGACATGCCCAGAAGAAACTGCTGGTGATGAAGTCAGTTAATAAGACTCGATTGTTGGAGAAGGAGCTCCTATTGTATATAATACGATCCACCCTTAGGTTAGGGCATCGGACTACTTCTTACCCAGGTATTGGCAATGCCATTGAGTTCTTACTAAGTTTTCACTAGGTGTAGGTATCAATACGAAAGAAATAGGGAAGGAGAGGTACGAAGTCACTCGCCCTAAACGAATGAATAAGGTTGGAGAGGTAGGAAGTATCTTATTTTGGGAGCGAATGACTAAGAATTTGAATTGCATCGGGCTTTGAAGCTTGGTCTCGTCGCCTTTGAATTGATCTATTTGCTTATAGATCTTGTATGTGCTCCACGAAGGGATTGACCAAGCCAATCTTCCTACTTTCTTTCTTGGGATTGGGATCTTTGTAGAAAGGCAGGCAGTCACGATTGAATGATAGAGTAGAGTGGGTCGCTTACTTAGTGTACCCGCAGCGGGCCGTGGCCAATCTCTCCTTTTGGGCAAACACTCAGATCCACCTATGAGACTAGTTTATACTTAATTAATAGACAAGGCAAGGGCTCACCAGAGAAAACTTATACTGCGAAATCAAAGACAACATGATCTTATTGTGGAGGCATTCGAAAAATATCACAGGAGTCGTGAAAGAAGGAGGAAGGAGTATTTTCATTGACTAAAGTCTTGCTGCAAAGACTCCTCCCTTCCTTCGCGAGCAACCTGCACTTATTTCGATGCACCGGCCGATCAACCGCTTTCCTAACCTACGACTCTGAAGCAAGGAGCTTACCACGAACCGACTTCGATGACTTGGCTTACTAAGGAACCATTTATTCCGACTTCACGGCTTGCGCGTGGTGACTTGCGATCGGTGAATCAGAAGGCGGTGAAAAGGGGATATCTTCTACTGAACTACGCAGAATCGGGTATAGAATATGTGCCACTTGAAGAGGTGGCTAGCTGCTTTCCGGCTTATGTGCTTGCTATTAATAACTCGTTATCGGCCAATTGGTAAGGCTAACTTCGCCCGGCATCAACCGGCCTTCAAAGAAAAGCTTAGTCACCGGACTTTTCAACTACTCCTTTTGCGGATCGAGATGCTGAAACGAGAGAAGCCGCATCCCCACCAGGGGGCTCATACCCGGCGACCGTCTACCCACGATGAAAGAATGAAACCGGCCTCTGAAAAGGCTAGCTCCAATTCCGTCTATGCTGGCCTAGTTGGAACGATTTCTTTCTCTGCCGACTTTGAACCTACTTCGGCTGAAACAGGCCTACCTGTAGAGTGATCCTTGCCAGATTTAATGTGTAATTTTTTTTTCACTGGGTAGGGCTTTCAGACAAGGAACTTCAACCAGAAGAGGAATGAATACCCGCAAAAGGAAGCTAATAATATAAAAGTTACCCGGCAAAAGGCCAAACCAGCGCTTACTGCGGACTCAGACTTCTTTCTTTGAACCTACTACAGCTCACCTACCCGTACGCCGTCTTGTTTAGATTTCTAAAATTCCCCGTCTTCCTTCGCTTCAAGCTAACTTGAGCTATGGAATTGTCGGGTTACAGAGATTGAGGAAGTGGGGATATGAGACCAGTAAGAGCGGATTCGTCCTGCTCTCATTCTTGCTTTCCATTTATCGGCCGAGGAATATTAATAGAGAATGTTTGAAGGACCCACTCCGCGGTAACTATTACAAAAGTTAGACAGACTAGGAATATTCTTCGCATCTCGAAAGAAATGGTTTCAAAAAATATCCTCTTATCTTAAAGAATGAATTGTAAATGTCCATTCCCTTGTGGGATCAGCATCCGCCACTCACTCCTTGGCTCTTATCTACGCCCCTCTGTCACTCGAGAAAGATAAATCAAGAAAAGGGAGATTTCCGGTGAACTATTAATGGGAGACCTTATCCGGGTACTAGTAATACAGTTTATTACAGATCAATCAGTTCTAAGCTTGCCTTAGCCTAGTGCTACGTCCTACTCCTACTCTTTGCCATACCACTGCGTGGAAAAGGGGCTTTCGTTGATTTCTGTCTTTCCATCAGTCCCTCTTTCCCTTGTACCCGCATTCGTATCTGTTGTGAGGATATATCTATAATCAGCTTTCGTAGGAGTGCCCTTTACTTAAAACTTAAAAGAGTCTTCGTGCTTGTCCTGCTATTCCCACTCCTATTCCTTCAAGCAAGTCCATCCATCCAGTCTAAATCGTGACCTCTTTATTAGGCAATCCACCATCAGGCAAATTGAAGTTGGCAAAGGCAAGCCAGGCTAGTTACAGTTCGCTTAATCTGCACTTCATTCATTAGGTTAAGCTTACATGCAGTGGAAGCTCTAAGCCTAGGGTAAACCCATCCAAGCAATGGTTGTGGTAGTTCTCCGCCAGCGAGTTTCCTTGCTTCTCTTTTAGCGAGTTACCTTACCTGCGGGTGTAGATCCCGGTGAAGGTGTACTTTCTTTCCTTAGCGCAAGCACTAAGCAATACATCCTTTCAATTGCGAATGCCTCTCCATTCATTAAGGCCTATCGTTCATATTAAGACTCTATTCCATTACATACAATTACTAAAAACTACTCTTACAATATCTTCATTAGAATCTTTTGTCCAAATTCTATATGTAAATATAAAAGAAACTTACTTATTCAGCAAGCCTCTGAGGTTTTCTTTCCTATCATTAGCGCAGTTTAAGGAAAATATGGTACTTCTATAGCTTTCACGTGGCGAGAGAAGGGCAAGAATAGATCAATCAGGTTAATCCCTTCATAAAGCACTGGTTGAGCATACAAAGGAAAGATAAAATCGACTTTTGGTTCATGAGCAGCGTGTGAATTTTATTCATTATTCTCAGCAATCTACTGAAGCAGCTTCAATCCTTGTTAAAACCGCTTATCCAATTTATCATTTAGAGATGACGAATTGATCTCCTGGTTCGACAGGACCTGATAAGAATGGATAGCTTTAGAAAGAAAACAGGGAAGGGGCCTTTATGACTATCAAAGTGGACCTCTCCTCTGAACGAATGCTTGGTGACCAAGAAAGGGCAGCGAATAGGGGATTTATTTTGACTCTTGAGAGAGATGCAAGCAAGTCCAGTGTTAGCATCCGCTGTGGTAATAACCGCTGCAAAAAGATCTTCTTTGACTAATTTTGAAATCATCTGCTGTTGGCATATCATCTCTTGGTATATACCTTCTTCTTTTCCCAGGAGCTCTACCAGTAGCCGGTGCAGAAGACGAGAGGGACCTAAGCGCTGCATCTCATTCCTCTCTTTTCATCTCCAAGAACTCCTACTCGAGCAGTAACAGCGGGTAGGGAAAGAGCGCTTACTTTTACACCGGCTAGGAGAAGAGTAAGGGCTGATTCAACTAGCACTGGTTACGTCCTTCTTTCAAACATCGTCTGATTGAACATTTAGAAAATCTTTCACAAAGCTAGCAGGAAATTCAATATGGCATCCTTTCCTTCGTGGCAAAGAGCCTATCCGTTGCAAGCGGATGCGACATTTCTTCTATGTTAGTATAGGATACCACCAGCGTCGTATTCGATGATGGACATATTTCAATCAACTTTTTAGATTTTCCTTTGAGTTTACGAGCAAGTGCAAGACTCAAGACTTGTATTGTAGGGAGGTCATATCTCTGTCTCGAGAAAATGCTTTCTTTTGAGCCTATATCGGCAATTTACATCGAATATGGGGGGTCTCACACGCCTCGATAAAGGCCTCTCTTATTGGCGTATAAACGGAAATGGAAATCCATCCAATTAGAATAGGAATAATAGGCACATCTTGTTCACACGATATCTGGAAACATGGAGAGGAGCAAAGCCAATCAATTGCAGGAAAGCCGGCACTCGAACAAGTAGGCACGTTCCGCTCTTCTGTCTGACGGAATTCCATTTTTATGCCCATGTTGTCTAAAACTTAAACAAGAGGCAAACTGCTTTCATGGGAGGCGATGAACCCGCGTACAAAGCCTTTTCTTTCCCGCCCGCGGTGGAAAATATCATATCAATCCAAATGAGTAGAGCAGTCGCTCGCA
>NC_079497.1:115564950-115577450 GCF_030052815.1 Hevea brasiliensis | reverse complement strand
TCTCTATAGGGGCGCGAAACCGCTCTTGCTTACCGCAATTATTATAAGGGAGATAAATTGGGCGCGAAACCGCTCTTTCTCCCCGCTTCTGGTGCTGGTGGGCGAGAAAGCGCTCTTCTCCCTAATTCCCCTAGGTCCGGGCCCAAACTCTTCTATTCCCGCTGCTGGTGGGCGACAAAGCACTCTTTCTCCCTGGCTTTAACAAACCAGATCCAGAGGATCCTGGGAAATGCCCCCTTTCTCCCTGGGAAACGACCCGAAACCCTGATACAGCATTGAAAGCCTTTCCCCGGTTATAGCAGTCGACGCGCAATTCTTATACCGAAAATCGCATTTCCTGATCCCCCATGGGAGGCAGCCCGAAAACGACCGAAAACACTATTTTGGTTTAGCGCGAATGGCCTTAGATTTGATTCTCGATTGGGACCCGAAACCCTTGTTTGATTGTTCCCCAGGGCCAAAGCCCTATTTCTCACCGCTTCTTTCTGGTGGGCGAGAAAGCCCGATTTCCCTATTTCCCGGTGGGACATCCAAATCCGGCTAATAACTCCTATACCGAAAATCGCTGTTTGATGACCCCCTGTGTAAAAGCTTTCTCTTTCTTTATAGCATAACAGCCTAATACCCTTTCCTTTACTAAAGAAAGGCCCTTCAAGCGGTACGGTAAGTTTCATTCCCGAGCCATTTTCTTATGAGAAAGGCAAAGCTCGAGTTGAATGCGAATGACTAACTGATCACGCGATATTGCTGGATCGGGCTTTCGCCCATTGTCCTGGTATACTGACTGGCTAAAATCTCAACCTCTGGGACAAGATTTGACAGCTCTTTTCGTGCATTTACCCCCACATCCGGACAAGGAGACTAGTCAAAGGAGAGACGAAGAAGAGTCAGAAAAATCAGATTTCAAAAGCCCACTCAAAAGAAAGGAGGTCTCCGAGGCGAGGTTTTTATAACTGCGGATGAATCAATAGCAGCTTTGTGGATATTACCTAAATAATAATATCTGTATTATAGGGCAGTGACAGGGCTAACTGCCCATCTGTCCTTCCTGCGTTTGAAAGGATAAAGACTCCTACAGACTTGCTTGCAGAAGGAATAGAACGAGATGCTCCTAGGACAGAAATTTGATCACTCGGAACTGACACTCCAGGGAATGAAACTCACTCAATAGCTCTTAGTTCTGACCAACCCCATCCAAGATAAGCAGAAATGCATCGGATTAGCCTAGCAATGGGCAGTAAGGAAACTAAGTAGCCTGGTGGCACGACACGGAAAGACCTTATCACTATGCCAGAACTGGAAGGATTGATTCTTTCCTTAAGGTCATATAAGGCTTTCCAAGAAACTGGCCTGGAAATGGTCTTTCCAGTGGTCCTTGGGGGAGGGACTTAGCCAACTGGCTCCCACTCGTGATAGAATGATAAAATAGTAGCAATGAAAGAAGGAGCTAAAGGGATTTATCCTGCTACTGATATGATACTTATACTTCCAATGGGTCTTCTGAGTGAGAAGCATATGATTATGCCTAAACTTGAAAAAAACGTATTATTATATGTTTACCTGAGTTAACCCGATTGAATCAGCTTTTATGAGAATATCCAATGCTCCTAGCTCCAAGGAAGTGACCCCACCATGCCCTCGGGAGAAAGTATAGTATAGTAAGGGCTCGCGCCTCCGGTGTCTGCTGCTAGGTCATACGTTCAATCGATATAGCATTTCACTAGGCAATCCAGTTGCCACTTCACTAGCAGTCACAAAGGGCGAAGGAAAGTCAGATGAAAGTGATCAGTCTTCTCCGCGGTACTTATGCCCGACCTTTCAAAACCAGTAGCATCCTCAGTCCTAGTGGTTCTTGCTGGCATCTATAGATAGAGAGTAGTAAAGAACCAGGTTCCCCCGTATGGAGCCTTTTTGTCTAGTCCCACCTAGAGCGACAGCTGCAGACGTAAGAAAGCAGCAAGGAGCTTGACTACCTGTAAATTGTAGGGCTGAGGTCTTTAAAATTAAAACACGTTTGAGTAGTTCTTGTTCCCGTAAGTGAGAGCACTGCTTGCTCGGTCCTCTAACAAAAATGGTAAATAAATATATGCATGCAGGCCAGGTTGGTACCCTTAGAGTCCGGTCTTCACTAGAGAGTGGCAACCCTAGTTCCTTTGTCCAAAGTCAAGATAGGGATCGTAACTAGGCTCCTTTGCAGAATTCAGGCCTAGCCATTGAGGGCAATTCTACACGGGTCCACCCCACCCGTGCTTATCGATCGATAGAAAATCCCAATAAAGGTAGGCTTGCTCTCCAGGATCGGTTTCCAAAGAATTGTTGGATGTATACTCGTCATTTATGATAATCATCCCAGCCGTCTCCCGGAGCCGACTCTAATTAATTAACTAGCTTCTGAGGTCGGAACAGGGAAAAAGCGAATCTAGATGTCTCTGCTTGGATTCCATCCAATGGATGCCTACCTTGAGGTCAATCGAGAGTCGATCCGAGGGAATAGACTCAATGCTGTTCTCAGTTACTTTGAGTTCTTTTATGCTGTCTGTCTGCGTCTTTTTCTTCTTTCTTTTCAAGTCGAATAATAGAGTAGGAGGCTTCAAATCCTCATACAACATAGTATGAGACTAGGCCGATAGTTTGAGAGGTAGCAAGTCAAGTTTCAAGGACTCCTTCTTTCATGCTTGGCAAGAGTGGGTTTGTTTGGCGGGTGAAAGCTATTAGCTATTACTGCTATTTATTCACCTGAAGCGTGAAAAAAGCTTCCGTGGGTTGGGCTTGGTTGATTGGTTCCGTGTTTTCGACTATCCAGCGTTCCGGACTGAGCTTCTAGCCTTTTGATTAGCAGCATCTCATTGGATGCAGAGTAAGCGCCCGAAAACTACATCCTTTAGCATACTGATTGCAATCCTTTCTCAATACTTGGCCAATGATAGCCATGCCTCCTAATTAACCATCTCATTTTGACTCAGACCTGATGAGCTCAAAAAATCCCTTCGTGGACTTCAGCTATAACAAGAAGCATGGATTCATGTTTGCCTAAACATTTAAGAAGCAAACCATCCACGCTTTTCGCTTTTCTCTTACAGAGGTGGTTATCAATGAGGACATATCTCAAGGATCTAAGCTTTCTTTTCTATCTGTCTTTTCACTTTGATCTTTAAGAAAGTTAATGATAGGAGTTTTCCAATCTTACTCATTAGAATATTAGAATCAACTTGCATGACTTCAAGAGTTCTCTCTATCATGAACTGAGGCCAATGGGCGTTTATTTTAAACTGTAATGAGTTTTTGAAATGGCAGTTTGACTCCAGAGGCAACGTCGAGCCATTTCATTGGCTTCTTGATTCAAACTCCTTGGGAGTATATTCAATGGCGACCCCCATGAATTTGCCTTTCAATTCGATAGCCAGGGCATGATACTCAGCCAAGGAGTTACTACGGCACCTATACTCCCATGTATATTTTTAGGCAGGCTTGGGTCAGTCAGTTAGTGCGGTCTCATTCCTGTTATTCCGGGCAAGCCAGTACGGTACCCATTCTATATGGTTTATAGATAGTAAGTAGTGAGCCAATCAACTAAGGCAGTCTCCGGCCCTGGTTCTTAACAGGCGAAGGTGCGTAGCCCTTCTTTTATCCAAAAAATTTTATATAATCCGCTTTTTTGATGGAAAAATCGGCTCTTAGCCTTTACCTTTAGCTTGGAATTAGGAAGGAAGAGTCTATCTAACCTATAGGTTAAATAGACGGAATTAGTATGCTATGTCTGTGGGACGCTTTCCTAAGTTTCATGGAATATCGTAAAAAGAAAACCCCGTTGTTAAAATAGCTTGCCTTGAAGTAGCCTTGTGGCATAGATAGCAAGTCCTACAGAGAGAGGGCCTTTGGTTCAGTTTCTCAATTACATCGAGCAATCCGTTGATTCCACTATTGGAAGTGCTGTTATGATCGATTTGGCTTTTCCTCTTCATTAATAGCCTGGGAACTGAGATTATTAATCAGAGTATGCCAGGTCCGTCTTTGACCGGTTCGGGTTCGGGACTCGTTCTATGACCGTACTCCCATGTTTTAGGAGTTTGAGAAAGCTCTTCGTCCGACGCGGATACGAGCTTCTTCGATTGGACTGTGACATAGTAAATGCGGCTCGGAACAGCTATGAGGCACTGAGCCCTTTAAACTTCGCTCTTTGAGCCGGCTGTCCCTCTGCTCAAGTGGCTTTTTTGGTTGCTTTCTGGCTTGATGAAAGATAGGTTGAAGTCTTAGAGTTAGACCTAAAGGCTTTCTCCTACTGCGCGGACCCGTCCCCGAATCCGAAATGGCTACGGCTACCTAAGCTTGAAGTCGAGTGTTGGGGCAAAAAGCCGAACTACTGATAAAACTTCGGGCAAGGCAAGCGACTGAGGAATGAAAGATAATGTTCTCCGCGGCACCTGCCTGAACAAAAAGATCTGAAAATAGAGTATGTGAAGATGTCTACTCTACTCCCTTCTTTCTATCGACATCCCTATCTGTCATAGAATTTCATGTGTTAAGCATATAGCTCGGGCTCCTTCGTTCCGTAACCGTAACCTTAGGAAGTGCGGGTTAACTTGAGCTAATGGCTGGCGCCTCTGAAGCCTCTGAGCTTCTAGCTAAAGACTATTCTCGGTACTCCATCAACTCAATGAATTGCGTAGAAAACGATCAGGTGCTCATCCGCCTCTCGGCTTCCTGATCTTCACTGGTCGGAGGCTAAGAGCTTTCTTTGACTCTGAGTCATATGGGATGGGTCCCTACTCTCACTATGGCATAGTGGCCCAACGGTTCCTATGAAAGTCATAGCCGGACCTACTATCCCTCCCCTCTCGCCGATGGTTTGAGAGTTGCGTTGGCGTGACGCTAATCTACTGATATTCGAGTGCTTGAGTTTCACTCATGTAGAGATAACGAAGGGAAAGGGCATTTATGAGGTGTATGGACATTTTTCCACGCCTTTCTCCTTAACTAAGATTAAGATAAGAGGTAGTCCCCTTGGGTTAAAGGTTTCAAGTGAAGCCTACCTTGTTTGATATCCCAAAGCCATCCCTAGTTAAAGAAGTCACTCCGGCTTTTTTCTAACTCAAAGCCAGTGAGCTAATCGGAGGTAGCTCCTTCTGTTAAAAACAACCTATCTTGTATTCTTATCCAATGGACTCTGAACTAGACCTGATGGAAGTGATCAAGTCTTCAAACATGGAGATGGTCCTTCTACCCTTGTCCGGATATGCTCTTCTGGTAATGACAAGCAAGCCGGAACCATTGCTTCAAGCAGGCTTCTTGGCTTGGGGACGACTGTGATAACGAAACTCGAGACTAACTGTAAGGTAAGGACTTGCTAGTTCCTTCCTTCATTCATTTTATCAATGGGAGAAGTAACTCCTTGCTAGAGGGACGAGCTCTCTGCCTTTCCTACCTAGTTAGAAGCTTAGCTTAGTCGTCTCCATCATTCGATTGCGTGTCAATGAGAAAAAGAGAAAGACGATTAGTATTAGTTAGTAGAAAGCCATATTCCCTTGGAGGAGTTCCACCAACGGACTGAAGTGAAGGCCTTCCCCCTGGCTACCGCTTGTGCTGCCTTGAACAAGTGAAAGATGTCAGTTCCAGAATACATGACTTACATATGAAATTCTACATTCTTGTACGACAATAGACTTTTTCTTCATCTATCAGTCTTTTTTCTATTGTAATAAGTTTATAGACTGTAGTTATTCTCTCTTATGGTCTTTCATATTTCTTCTTCTTACGCTAACCTTACATTAACTTTGCGCAGACTGATCACTCGTGGCACACAAGCTATATGATCGATTATTCAAATGCGCTTCGATTTCATATACTCACTTCTTCGCTTTACTCAAACTATATGCGGGAGTCACTGTATTCTAAAAGGAGTACCCGAGGGCTTTAGCGGTTCCCGTGCTGATCGATTTAATTAATCAAGCAAAGGAGTAGATTTGTTGTTCCAGATCGGGGGGGAGGTGTAAGGGCAAGAATTGTCTAACCAATCGATCCAGTATACCTACTTTATTCATTTCATGGCACGGCCAGACTCCTTGTGCTGTCAGGTCATGAAGGCCAAATCTTTCCCATCCAATAGCTCTTTATAAGCTGAATCCACATTTTCTTTTGAAAAGTTCTGTTAGGTTATTAACCAGGAGATCCAGCCGGAAAGACTTTCGATAACTCAATTTCCGAAATCGGTTGCCTTCTCTAAACAGTTTTGTACGCTAGCTAGGGCTTCTCCTTTTTCTTTTCTTTCACTTCACAGGCGAGGAACTTCCATGAGGAGGGTTCGCTCTTCCCACGTTGTCAGAGTGGGGGTTTTTTGACTTCAACCGTATACCATGACCTGGCTTCAAACCCACCGGCCCGAAACGGGAGAATTTTTTAGATGCGGAAGTAGACTTAGCCCCTCCTCGCCTAAAGGCTCTTATCGCAGCGTGGCGTTCAGCTGCCGTTCATGTTACCTCCTTTCTTCCATCTCGTTGGCAGGTTCATAAGCAGGGGAATCAGACTGCATTCAAGGGCTTTTTGCTCCCTACAAAAGAAAGAGCGTCAGTGCTGCGTTCGTTCCTTATTCCTGATCCCCCTTACTTTGCTGACACTGAAGCCAATACCAATAGTCAGTAGCTTCGCCATCTAAGGTTTCCCTACCAGATCAGGTTTTCCCAGATGAGTAATCTTCTTCATCAGGCTTCCTTCTCGCACTCGAAGTGGTAGCGGTACTGGAATCTTCCCTAAAAAACCTATGAGATATGGTTTCATTCCACCAGTCCCCTAACATAGAGAGCAGGGGGTCAAAGGGCTTCACTTCGGAACCTTTTCTTGCTTTTGAGCTCTTCCATCTCATTTCGATGCGCTGTTGTGCCTCTTTGGTTGAAGACTGCTGGCTGGTCTCGACCTCTTATCCATACCGCCGAGTGAGCAGATGTTCAAACTCCAGATTTGATAATAGAAAAGGAATCAGTCGAAAGAAAGTAGCCTGTGCTTGGCGTCAGCTACGAAGCCTCTGTTTGAAAGGAAGCAAACTAAGATGAAAGGAATCCAGAAAGGAGAAAGTTAGATCGAAAGGCCCACAGGCGTTAGAACTCAAGCTCGTAGTCTCGGAACTGCTTGTATCTCGCTTTTTGAGAGTGCTTTCTTCTCTTGGGACTGGCTAGCACTCCTTCCCCACAAAGTAGAACATAAATGCCTATCTTTACCTCACTAACGTCCAGACTATATAAAGCACGTCTTAAATGCCTTTAGATCTGACTGACCGAACCGAACTAAATAACCGATATAAACGCCTACAGATTCACTCTATTTAGCTGACTTTCGAGCTCAGACTGTCTTAATACCGTACCCCGCAATATGAAGACTGATCGCTCGCTTCGTCTACGAATAGTCAGTTTTCATTCATTCTGCAGTCTACTCTGGCTTGAAGACAAAGCCATTCGCTAATGTAATAGTAATAGTCTATCTCTTTTATATATTGGGCTGGCTAATCTGCTCGGATTCTCATTAATTCTCCAACTTCACGCCCTACTCGTGGGGGAAGGCTTTCTAAGTCGGATCAAGTACTGCCTTCTCATAATAAGATATAACTCGTCAGTCAGCTTAGAGGTATTAAATTCTTTTGCTCCTTGACGATAGGGATTGAGGTGTGCTTTATAACAATGAAATAGAAAGATAAGTTTAAGCATGGGACTTTATCCAAAGTGGGTCCTAAGCTCACAAATCTCTACCCGAATAGGGTGAACCAGAGAGACGAGTGCATCGGTACCTTCTTTACAACTATATGAACTCCATTCACTCTCTGCATCAAAATTCCATCTTTATCCTCTCTCTGGTCCCTGGGGGAACCAACCATTTCCTATAATTGCATATCTTAGGATGCCCAGGGTAAGACCATACGACTTCCTTTAGCCAGATTCACTGTAATATCACTGTAATAGAATATTCAACTCAGTCCTCTCCTGCTAGTCGAGTCTCCCTTATCTCTCTTGGTCTAAAACTCGTACGAAACTCCTGCTCGTATGCTTCGACTCGAACCTCATAAAGGGAATTGGCACTTCACTCGCTTAGATCACGTCTGCTTTTTCTGTTTGATTGGTCTTTTGCCTAAGCTTTGGCGAGACCTTGAATCGATAAATGGAAGGGCTACTGGTCATCGCAGGAACTAAACTCCCGAAGACCTCATCCAGAGGTCTTTGATTCCTTGCAAGACTCATATAGTAACCCGTCACCCTACGAAATGAAAAGAGATGGCGGTTCCTCGGCCTTGCCCCATTCCGCTTCTTAACCTATGTATTGGGTTGGGAAAGCTGCTTAACTTCGTGCCTCTGCCCTTTAATCCTCTCCTTCTCCATTCGACATGGCTACAGCCAGACAGTCTTTCTTGAACGTAGGGCAGTTCGTTTCTAATAGATTTAGATCAGGGTCTAAATAAGACAGACGATATGGGGAAAACTAAACTTGCATTCCTTCATTAATGTTATTTCATTTCGGTTGAAGATGAATCAGGTGCGACATAACCCATTCAATTAGCTGCCGCTTTCCTTCAATTCCACTACCTGCCACTAGTTGAAGTGATGTTCCCAGGCCGGGCTAGCTTCTCTCCCTAGGGTCGATTGTCCGTCTAGTGAGTTAGCGCTGAGACTTTTTCTCCTTTACCCACCAGTCAAGGCAAGGCTGGTCATGGTGACAATAAATGCTGTTTCAACTCCATATCTGTCAATCAAGTTCTACTCGCTACTAAAGAAAGAAGGTCCGGTCGAAGCGAAGGAGTCACAAACCTTCAACTCATCGAGGAAAAGGCAATCAACTCTTTCTCTCTCTCAACTATTTGCTCTTGACGTAGTGGCTACCACCAATTTATCTAAGACTAAGTAAGACTAAGATCGATAGACGCATGCGCCCCGTGATGTGATGAAGAGAAACTGATCTTCTTAGTCCCAGAGTCTTGTAACTCACTTAGTCTGGAAACTCAGCGCTGAAAGCCCGATTATGTTCGACTTTGAAAGCGAAACTGGCTTTCTTTTTTGCCCTCGCCCTGAAATGCTATAAGTTTTTGATATCGCTTTTCTGGGGAAAATGCTTGGTAGTGCCCAGACTTGCTTTTCCCACCGACCGTCAATTTAAGGCGAGTGGCTGATTTAACACAATCAATGCGTTGAAAAATTCCTCTAAGACAATCATAGTCTCAGTGGATGCATCTTGAGGGCATATTTCAACTGTGAACCTGATTGATTATTCTTTTTTCGACTTGCTTGATCTCACAAGGAACTGCTAGCGTCTGAGTCTATCTCCAATCCCTATCGTGAAATAGCTTAGATAAAGCTCACGGGAAAACCACACTTTTCTTTCTTCATTCGGTTAGGTCAGGTCAATCAGCCCCTAAGCTGGCCTCTGTCTGGTCAGTCTAAGGCTGGGATGGGACTCCCCAATGGAATGGTGTTAGAGCGGCTTGGCATTCCGCCCCTATCGCTAAATCAATGAGATACGTGGATCAAGAAGCTATCTTTGTTTGAGCGGCTCTGCCTAAGGTCGAGCTGCTATCGCTGCTTGCCCATCTCGTCTAGTGGCTTTTGCCTTTTTTAAAAGATATTTTCAACTTTTTTTTGTCTAGAAAGAGAATGCCTTCTATAATAACAAATACATAATCTAAGGGAAAAGACATGAGATCAAGTGAGAACTCAAGAATGTTCTTGCTCCTCAAGAAAGACAAGACGGCAGGGAACTAAGGTGATGGCTTGTAGCTTTTCCACCTACCTATCATACAATCTATACTTTGAGACCTGATGAATGAAGGGCGGGCTCACTCCTCTAATGCTGTGATAGAAGAGAGGTGCCAGGGGAATCAATGCTCTCAGCTGAAACAGGGCTTGAAGTCTTCGGGCAATCTGCTTCCTATCGAGTGGCATCAACCAGAATAGCTGATCGAGCTCTTTGGTACGCGGCTAACCTTTCAAATTGAGCTGTTCTTCTTACTCCCATAAACTCAAGAAATTGGGTTGGGTAAGATAAGGACTCCTATAATAAAGCTCTTTTTCTTGCTCTCGTGCTGGATGTCATCTCGGCATATCGGTCGGTTTAAGAGGAATCAGGGGTCATTGGCCGTTGACTTTTTATTCTCTTCTCTGAACTGCTCTTAGGCTAAGATTGAATCCGCTTCTCTTCCGTATTCCTCCGCTCGAGTTTCTGTTGCCGAAGCTGTCTTTCAGCCCTTTCTTTCAAGCTTCCGTGAGTCAGCTCGGTAGCTAGTCTAGTCAAATACATTCTCTTCCCTGAATAGGGGTTGCTCCTTCTTCTCGTCCACTCGGGAATGAAGCCTTCCCTTTCGCTGCTAACCTTTTAAATGGAGTTGAGCTGGCTACTAAATCAATTGCTTCAGTGAAGGTTCCTTCATCAAATCAAATATAGGTGGCAGGGTCAGACAAAGAGTCCACTGCTGTCCAGTCATAGTCAGTAGAAGCAGCGTAGGCTCAGCTCGATCCATTTCTTTTCAATGATTTGATGATAAGCAATTCATGCACAATTCAATTCTTTCCACGCTCGGTTCAAACGAGAGACCTCAAACCAACAAGACGGGCAATCCTCTCGTAGACTGAGCACTATTAGCTGTATATTATTCTGTACATACGGTGTAAATACCGTATATTCTTGTATTTTTTTTTTACCATATATATAAAAGATCTCCTAGGGCACAAAGCCCATCTTGCTCTCCAATTCTACAAGCGCTAACCCAATCTCACTGAATGAAGTTTCACATCTTTCGTCTCAACTTGTCGGACCGCTACTCGAACCCGGAGCGATGGGTGGGGAAGGAAGATGAGGGTGAACTTCAATGGAGAAAGAAAGCACTCGATGATCAGTTCTCTACCGGGACAAAGAAGATGATCACCAGCAGAGAAAGCAATTCGAACCTTATAGTCTCCCTACTGTGAGGGAGACTGCCCGTGTCCTACTTCCTTTGAATGAACACAAACCAATCACGTAATCATCTATACATATGTCATTATTGGAACATGATCCGATCTTCGAGAAGTAGTGTTATGATGCTTCCATCCCTTTTATCTTCTTTCGAGAGAAGAGGTAGGCATTTATGCCTCGACGAGAAGTCTTTAGGAGACCTGTTACCGTGCTACTCTTCACTGGTTAGAGATCTAACTTCATGGGTGACAGCCAGGGAAAATCCTCTCATCAACGGGACGGACACAAAGAGGTTCATTTTATTTCCTAATTCAAGTGTGGAGAATGATTGAACGGAGAAAGAAAGAATCATGCGCAACAGGCTTCTGCTAGGCAATAAGACTAGACTCTGACTGACTGACTAAGGATTTTAAGGGAGCTCGGAGCCTGATGCCCCTCGCCGTCTTGGCAAGGTTTGGCAATGAGACTCAGTTTGACATCCATCGAAAGCGGAGAGACCGAAGGAGAGTGTCCTTCCCCAGCATCCATTCCTTCGTAGTCTTGTTTGATAGTAGGAAAGCGTAACCTAAGCGCAACAACGAGCTTCCGCCAGACAATTGGACCGCTCACTACTTTGACTATTACTGGGAGACTGATCATCCAGAGGAGAGCAAAGAAAATAGGGTTTCGGTTGCTTCACTTCACAGGGTAAGGGGGGCTGGGCTATTCATTACCGAGCTACTCTACGTATTGGTAGGACTATAACCCTCTCTTAGAAATCCCCTCTTCATCGGGTCAGGCTGAAAAGGCCTCGTTCTTCCTTCCTTCCTGGAAAAAGGAGTGTAGTGTCCTATTCTGCCGCTTCGGGTGCCTCAGCTGCTTTGTATGATTCATATGAAGCAATCGGATGCGGATTCCTCTGCTTCTACGGGGGATTCAGATGTGGATTCTAAGGCTAATGCTGCTTCATACCTTACCCGGTTCGTTGGAACCACTTCGTTCGGATCCACGGAACTACGAAGCTAGGACGGTGGGGAAGGATAAGAGATCATATCTGTGCGTTCCCGGCCGAGCTTCTTCAATTATCTTTTTTGGATGATATTGGAACCTTGGCTATTTCACCCACCCACTGCCCCTTCTCAATGTGGCTTAAAAGCGCTCTTTAAATGTCCTTCTCGAGCATACATAATATTTTTTTTTCGCTTTGTCCCCTACCCTAGGATTGAGGATTTTCATCCTATGCCCACTGCTCAAAATCCGAAGACTAGCTTTCGTACATAAGCTCCTCCAACAGCTTAGGAAAGAGCAAGGACGAAGCGAGCCACGGGAATAAGGCAAGCAAAGGCAAGGGTCAATTGGCCAAGCCATCATCATAGGGGATATAGGCATCGTCGAACAACGGATCCACTTGCTCTAAAAGCAAGCCTGACCTTTACCTTTCACTTTGACTGACCCCTCTTCCGTTGGTCTACTAAATTGACATAGACCTCCCCCTATGGAAAAGTCAATCCACTCTCCCTAATGGTCGAGCTATTGACATCTCTGCCCCTGAACAGGATAAGCTTTTCCGCCCCTTCCCTTATTCAGCAGAGTGGTGCTCA
>NC_079497.1:115537450-115557450 GCF_030052815.1 Hevea brasiliensis | reverse complement strand
GATATGCAGGAAGGGGTGCTCCTAGGTAGGTGTAGGGGTTGTGTTTGTTCGCGAGAATGGATTCCTCGTCAAGTCAGTTTGGGGGGTGTGGACACACTTGCGCGAATTCGGGTAACGGCTACAAGGGAGAAATCGAAAGGAAACTGTACCCGACCAGGGATGGACGTAAACTCGTAAGCTACCGAGGGTAGGGATAATCGTCCAGGTCTTATTGTGAAACAAAAAAGCGCCCCGCCACAGCAGGCGGGTTGGTTCCTCTGTCGTCGCCGGGGAGCTCTTGGCGAGGAGACCTTAGGATAAGTTGCTAAAACAAAGGGGAGGGGAGGATCGACCCGTTCAGTAAAATTCCGAAGAAAGACTGTTGGCAGCAGGTGGAGACCCTTCTTTTCTTTGGCCCTCTTCAAAAGGAAATGCGGGGGCGGGCTCGGCAGAGGGTTCGAGAATAGGGTAGGGTCCTGTCCTTAAGATTCAGATAAAAAAAGAGTTCCAAACCTTTATGCATGCACCTCCGTATAAGTGCTGCGTACAAGTTCCGGCCAGGAAAATTGGGAAAGATCAAACCAATTTGAACCGCTCACATCACAGTAGTAGTAGCGTAAAGGCCG
Organism: Hevea brasiliensis; assembly: GCF_030052815.1. Classification (NCBI taxonomy): domain Eukaryota; kingdom Viridiplantae; phylum Streptophyta; class Magnoliopsida; order Malpighiales; family Euphorbiaceae; genus Hevea; species Hevea brasiliensis. The sequence goes on along the minus strand of NC_079497.1, from coordinate 115,556,845 downwards.
TAAGTCGGGGGGTGGCCAAAACATAAGGCTATTACTTTCACATCTCCCTCTCTCTATCTATAGATAGAGAGAGATCCGCTGCATGAGCAACCCGACTGTGCGTTACATGTGCTCTACAGGCCGCACTCTATCTTTCTTCCCAACGAGCCCATTTTTTCTTTTGATTTGGAAGACGGGCCTTGCGTTCGGTTCGAAAGGCATGGTTTTCAGTATGTCTCCAGATAGGGCCCCCACTAGTCCGGCTAGCTAGTGAGCGGTTCTTTCGGGCGAGAAGCAGGCCGGGCCCTACGGGCGGGCATCTCCCGCAACGCAAGCTGCATTGTTCGCCACCACCCGAGAAGCAAAAGATTCGAGAGTCCCAGGCTGAAAATACATGCATAGATAGTGGTCTAATGACAAGGGCCGACGACGGAAGCTCGGGACGGAGCCGTATGATGCGGAAGTCTCACGTACGGTTCCCTGAGAAGGGAGTGGCTACCTACTGGAGCTTCGACCAACCACCACCGGTCAATTCCGCTTTGGGGCCACCCCTTACTCTACCATTATTATAGGGGTATGGGGTTCGAGACAAAGAAAGATCAAGGCAGCATATCAGTTTTTCCTTTATACTTTACTTGGATCTGTTTTTATGCTATTAGCTATTCTCTTGATTCTTCTCCAAACAGGAACCACCGATTTACAAATATCATTAACCACAGAATTTAGTGAGCGGCGCCAAATCTTTCTATGGATTGCTTCTTTCGCCTCTTTCGCCGTCAAAGTGCCTATGGTACCAGTTCATATTTGGTTACCCGAAGCTCATGTAGAGGCACCTACGGCAGGATCCGTCATCTTGGCAGGAATTCCTTTAAAATTGGGAACCTACGGCTTTTTAAGATTTTCAATACCCATGTTTCCCGAAGCGACACTTTCTTCCACTCCTTTCATTTATACTCCAAGCGCGATTGCTATAATATATACTTCCTTGACCACTTCAAGACAGATCGATCTTAAGAAGATCATTGCTTACTCCTCAGTAGCCCATATGAATCTGGTGACTATTGGTATGTTTAGTCGGGCGGCGGCCGTTAGGTCACCTATTTTGAGTTATGGACACACAAGGCCAAAACATGTGTGCCGGGCGTGCGACCCATCAACCTACTAGCAATGGGGGAGAAAACATAGCATGTCGCAATAAAAGCTTGATTCGAGGCGTCAGCAAAAGACTGCCGTCTGTTCCAAAAACAAAAGCCCCTTAGCGCCCCGGGACGGGAGTGGAGGACGGCCCTACGCGCAGGCAACAGCAGCACCGGCTCCACGAAGTCAGAATCGAATCTTTCTGTTGGCTTTCCCAATTCATTCGTGAATAAGAATGAAAGGGCTAGAAGCGAGTGCTTCTAGCTGCTTCGCCTGCTTCTTATTATGATGGCTATGTTGGCGTGGCGAAAATGAACGAAAAGCGATATGAACGTGCTATTTTATTTTCAAATCGATTGATAGAAGCCTGCTGATCTGTTCTGATAGATCAAAAGAGTAGGAATGGATAGAGAGGGAATCTATCAATAATAAGGGGAAATCCCCTATTTCTATCTATTGATGAGACAACTATCTTTTTTTGATCCATCAGAAAGAAATCGATATGTATCTGATGGAGTCTACATCGTACGTAGAGCGCCTAAGCGCTTTTTGGGCCAGCTCAGTTCTCTTATCCATCGGTCCAATGCACTGGGCTCATCTCATGGAGGGAAAAGCCAAAATGTAGTTGTCTTGTTGTTGTTCGCCGCCTCGACGCATTCCCTTCTCTCCCCGGCATCGTCCCACACAGAAAGAAAGAGCGCAGAGCCCCGGCCCGACCTGTAGGTCCGCTAACGTAAAGCGAGGAGTTGAGCCTGAACTGGCGAACCGAAGTCACTTTCGGAACCATACTTCCTACAGCTAACACGTGTCCAGTCCAGCGGGAACGCGCAGCGCAAACGAACGTGAGCTGCTATACCGAATCCCCCGCTGGCCATCGGGGACCGAGTGGTAAGGCCATGATCTGCAGGGGAACGGATCACTCATTCTTCCATTGGGGACAGGTGCACGAACGACAACTCCAAACGTCACACATCCGCCGCCTACCTACCGTTTAGGTGGCACCAGCGAGATCCAGCTAAGGTAAGGAACTTCGTGTCGCGGCTGCTCCACTCCGCCGCGGTCTCATGAACTGAACTTCCTTGCCTTCCCGCGCGCGAAGCGAATGGGCCCTGTGCTGTGCGTCAGTTTCGGGGCGGGGGGCGAAGAGAGACCAGAAGAATGATTCATTTGGATCGACGAGCTTTTTCAGCCCCAAAACTAAGAATCAATGGAATGTCTGTCTATCCATGAACATCTATTCTATCTCTATATCTAGGGGATCTATCTCTCTATACAAAGTCTTTTATGGCATGATATGATCGCCTAGCCCTAGCCGCATATCAGCTGCGCTCAATAAGCGGGATTTCTCTTGGATCAGATCTTTCCTTTTTTTCGGAAGCTTTTGGACCTAGCGAAAAGGACTTTAAGCCTTCGCGCAAGCAAGCGCGAGAGAAGGAAGCAAAGTAGAAGCTTTGCCAGAAGCAAGACGAGGAAGCGGAGCTCTCGTATAAGCGCTAGCTTCCCCCGACCGACTAAAATACAAGAGTCGCGACCTACTTTGATTCAAAAGAAAGGCGAAGGCTTTGGCAAGAAGCAAACGGCTTTCTATCATAGTTGCAAGGCTTCCAAACCTTAATTAAGTACCAAAGGCTGCTTTCGCTTGCTTTCATAAGGGGGCTGTTCACTACAAGCTATCAGCGCTGTCTTAGATTGAACGGTAATAAGATAAGTCGACGTTCAATCTCTAAGGCGGCTTTCCGCTGATAACGGAATAGTCTTCGGTGAACAAGGCCCTAGCTTCTAGAGTTCGCTGCTTTTCCCAGGCCGGAAAAGGGCTTATACTGCTCGCCTTTGTTTGATATATTCATTCAGTACCAATACAAACTACAACTACACCAAAGTAGAAAGGCCACTATAGAAGCTAAAAGTAGCCTATAGTATAGTAGTCGGCCTAACCAAAGCGTCACAACAAGAGAAAATTAACCTTATGAATGGAATCTTAAGTAGAGGGCTTAGCCCGCCCGCCTACCAATCAAAGAGGCTGAGAGTAAGCGTAAGCTCACCCGTAAGCTCTTCGAGCTTTCTCCGCCAGAGAGAGTAGAGAAGGGGAGAAGCGACTCGTCGTAGAAGCTTCGCTTCCGGGACGAAGCCAAGCCTAAAAGATCGACTTGGCGCGGGGGGCCAAGCATTCTGAGCTGGAAGGAAGCAAGCGGAGGCATTACGGGCCGACCACAAGAAGCAAAGCTTCGTAGACTCGACAAGTCGCTTATAGAATGCCTACTACTAAGTGAAGACTTTTGACTTCATTTAATAAGGGAAGGGGGCTTTGCTTAGGGAGCTTTATAAGGCCGACCATGCTGGCGGAGAAAGCTCGAAGAGCTTCCCTTCATTCGCTTCGCGGGAGCCGCACAGCACATAGCTGGAAGTCAGAGGGCCCATACTACCTGCCTAACCCTTCGCTCCGAGGGACCGTAGATCGGAAAGCGCCTTCTAAACCACCCCATTCATCCAAAAGAGAAGGGAAGGGGCCTATGTATTTTCATAACCCCTGAAAATTTTACCCTATCTACACCCGGAGCCAATCTCCTATCGGTCCTGCCATCACGCCGCAGAACGAGAGCTCGTGTGGAACCTCTAATTTCTGGCGTAACAGCGGTGGAACGTAACAAAAAAATATTACGGTCGGGGCCGGAAGTACGGTAAACTCGGCCAAAATATGACACCCGAAGGCCCCGCCCCTTCTTCTTCAGTAAAGCCGACCTCTTTTTCGCCAGTGCTGACGCAGTGCGCACGTAGATAAGGAAAGCAAAATCCCAGTGGGGGGGGGGAGAGAATGGGGGCCGGTCCCTTTCTTTTACGGCCTAAACTCCTATTTGTCAGCCGTGGGGAACTACTGCTCGGTCGGGGGGAAGGGAAAGGCTTGGGCCTACCTATCCCGATAGGACCTCATAAAGGAACGAGAGCTGTTGAGAGGTTCCATATTGCCGAGCCGAAGGGCAGCACTTCTGTACGTGATCGTAGTATATCACGTCGTCTCGTCCCCGCTGCATTGAAGAGTACCTATGCACTATGTTCCGGTTCACTGATAAGGAAGATAGAGTTGGGGTGGGGATCTACGATGTGATACTCAAGTATGACCCGGGGAGATACATGCTAACTATGGGTAGGAAGCAGGAACCATTATGTAAATAACTTCGGGGGGTTACAGATCTCTTATACTACCATCGATCGACAGAGCGGAACGACCAAAAAAATAAGTGAAGTTAGAAAGCCGTATGATAGATGGTAACTATCTTGTACGGTTCGGGGGGTAATCGGCGTACTCTGATCAGTGGGGGGGGGAATCTTTGGCTCTATCGAACATACAGGGAATTGGAGGTAGCATTCTACCGATGTTAAGTCATGGACTGGTTTCTTCAGCCCTTTTTCTATGTGTTGGTGTTCTATATGACCGACATAAGACTCGACTTGTTAGATATTACGGAGGTTTAGTGAGCACCATGCCGAATCTCTCTACCATTTTCTTCTCTTCTACTTTGGCCAATATGAGTTCACCTGGTACTAGCAGCTTTATTGGGGAATTTCTCATCTCAGTAGGAGCTTTCCAAAAAAATAGCTTAGTAGCCACATTAGCAGCGCTTGGGATGATTTTAGGCGCGGCCTATTCCCTTTGGCTATATAATCGTGTGGTTTCTGGAAATTTAAAACCCGATTTCCTCCATAAATTCTCCGATTCAAATGGCAGAGAAGTTTCCATATTTATACCTTTTCTTGTTGGAGGGGCGACCGTCCGTTGAACTACCAAAGAAAAAAGGGTAAACCAATGTGATCATGACATTGTAGGTGCTTGCGATGGGACGGATGCGACTTCCCTCAGTTGGTTTGGGTGGCATAGCCCGTTGCGGAAGTCCCCCCTTTTTTTGATCCATTTCTTTAGTCTTTAGGGAGCCAAAGCTTGACTTTACTAAAAAAATAAGGCTTGCGGAGGGGCGCTCACGTTTTTTGTCTGAGCCGTATCTTGTTGGGTGGGACCGAGAGAAAGAAAGGACGGGGGGCAACCATGCATGGTACTTCTCGACCGTGTCTCCGAGGGACAGTTGAACGAGCGACTCATGAATGCTGCCGGGTCGGACGAGCCAATAACTCGAACGCGTTCGGTCTGTTTTTTGAGCAAGAATCACAGCGTTACCTTACCTTCACCATGATACGGACTCCAAGTTCTTATGGCAGAGCACGAGGAGATTTATCATCAATATGATGATGGGAATGGAAACCAGAAGCACGACCGGGGTCTTCGTGGTCCAAGATAATTAAAACATCAGTAACAGTAACGTAAGCATGAGACTTTTTGGTAGTACCGGTGAACCAGATGGCCGCGGCGATGGAATCTGGGACGGAGGACTCGTAGTATCTCTCTAGATCTGGCAAAAGCGAAAGACCCCCTAACGTAATTCGAATAGGGGCTGACCGCTGAGCCCACTCTGGCCTCGCAGGGCGGGCCCCTGTGGTTGCGAGCTGGAGCTGCCATAGCTTATGGCTAGAGCAATAGGTGGCCCCAGCAGAGAGAACAGTAAGGATAACGAGCGCTCCGCCCGTCAAGCGGGCGGCAAGAGCAGCGGGCAAGTGCTTGGTAGGCCAACAGCCCAGTGAACCGGGCGGGGCACTCGACGAAAGGGGGGCACACTGAGCAAGTACGAGAAATTGGCCCCGCTCCACTTTATTAAAAGCAAGGACCACTACGGGAGGTCAAAGCAAGGACCTAGGGAAGTCGGGGCTCATCCCCGGTCAATATTGGATCAAACAATAGGGAGCCGTAGCACTGACCTCTTTTTTTATTGATTCAATACAATAGGGGAAAAGATCGTACAGTTCCCTACCGAGACAACAGAAACTCTCAACGGATCCTCCGCGCACTGGGCATACCTCTTCCGTGCGTCTTTCTCGTGGCGGAAACAGAACAACAGGGAAAGGAAAGACCCGGCCGACCTGCCCAGGGCTCGAGGGCGAGCTTTATTTAAGAGAGAATGGGGAGTGAATAGAAAGGCTTCCGTTTCCGTTCTTGGTTTGGGGGCTTTCTTTCGGGCTCCTCTCGATCTTATTCGTAGTTGGGAAGGGGGAAGGAGTCTAAATCAATGGACATTAATGAACCATCATTGATGGACGTTGCACATGACACGATCAATTCGGTCCGGCGCTAATAGAGGTTGCTTACTCTCCCTAGTAGCGAAGGAAAAGGGCAGGGCTTTTTTCGTAGTAATAGTGGGCGGGTCTCATGAGATCTATGCCGGCCGTCGGAATCAAATGAAGGTCGAAGGACCATTCGATTCATTAAGGGGTATAGCGGCGTCCTCGCCTGGCGCCATTCCCGAACCTAGCTGCAGACGGGCGGGCCGGGCCTGAATTCAGACCAGACCAGACTCTTCTTTGTTTGAGCTGCTCCCACGCACGCAGACCAGAAGATCTCAGTTGTCCTGGGCTGAACAGACAAGTATGTAGAGATCTTCGTGGGACCGGGGAGGGAGTCTCAGTCGATCTTTTCTAGGATTCCTTATCACGCCACGCACGGAGATCTTTCCATTGATAGATAAGAGGGCTCCTCCCTTGAACAGACTCTTAAAGGTTAGGTTACTACCTGCCTCTACGGAAGAGGTGTACTTTGTACTGCCCGGAGGTCATATAGATCGAAACCCGGAGCGATAAGAACGAAAGCCCTACCCACAGCTACAACTACTGGCGCTTCAAAAGGCTTAGATTCTAAGGACGCTACTGAAAGCCTTTTTTAGGTCGTGTAATAGGGAGGTGTAAACCTCGAAAGCCTTTGGTACTTCGGTAGGGCGAGTAGCCCTTAAACCAAAAAAAGGTTTGGAACCCTTCCCCTATTTCTGCATTTCATTCTCTATTCAGCCCGCCTCAAACAAAATGAGAAAAAAGGAGAGGCCTATTGATTCGAAGTCACTACGAAAGGGTCGGTCAATAGCATAGCTCTTTCTTTGCCGGGTCTCCTTTCGAAGGCCTTTCCTTCGAAAGCCTAATCCGGTAGGGCCGGACGGCTTTGTTTGCCCCAGCTTGGCGAATCGCATCCCCGCGCAACGACATTCTTTGTGCGCCCCTTACCGTTCTCGCTCAGTGTTTGCAACGGCTGGGGAGGCAGTCGTAGAAGCGAAGTCTATCGCCGCGCCGACCATCAAATACGAGATTGGGCCCCTTCTCAAAGATTTGATGGAATGGTCCAGCCCACTCAAGAGCGCTTATGTCATATGGGAACTCATGGCTGGAAACAATCCTTATGGTTTTTGATATCCGGTAGGAATAAGAAGAATAAAAGTCCAGGTTGGTTGGTGAGCCTAGTGATAGGAGACTATCTAGCTTGGTTCGGAGAGCACTTGTTGGGTTAAAGATTTTTTTGTTGCTAAATGTTACGGCCTAAATGCTGAACTATTGACCCTACTTGTTTGGATGGGTGTTCACCCCAAAGTGTTCCCGGACTGCATGCATACATCCGTAAGTAACTTAGTGCAACATGGCAAATTTCATTGAGAGGAATCAGCAAAGAAAAGAAAAACGGATCAACATCAACATGTGTATTTGAGAGATCGTCCTCGGGCTTAGGAGTGTCCACATGAGTTCGTTGAGGTGTCTACACAGGAATAAAAACAAAAACCTCTTTTATATTCTGTCGAGAGTTCGGATTGCTCTACCTAAGTAGAACGAAAAGGAGGAATTGGAAATTCAAAGGGGGAGCCAGAAGCTTCGCTTCCGGTAGCTTGCTGACTCTCCTAGTTAGAAGAAGGCTCTTTGTCGAATTTTGTAGATCTGGATAGAGTCTCGCTCAGTTCAGTAAAGAGAGTTGTAGATTCGTAAGATTATGATAGAGTCCCCTTGACTTTCTATTATATTAGTAAAGCGCTGCCGCGCTACAACTAGCATAGCAGCCTGCGGAAAAAGCTCTAGAGCCCCTACTCCTAAGTTGGAGCAACAAGCAAGGGATTGAGCGCATCTTTCCCCTTTCTATTAGTAAGGTTGTCAAAAGGCTTTCCTTGAGTTTGATTGCAGGGGCGCTAATGCGACCTTCCTTCAGCTGGCTGAAACGCGCTTCACCTTAAGAGAGAGACTTTCTCTTGGTGATCGGTTCATTGGCAACGACAGATAGGCGCGATCAAAAGCTAATATGAGACCATCCTCTGCCGGAGGGATCAGTTTGACCAGGGCTCAAATCAGACTTCACCGAGCAATGATAAACTTAGGACCTCCGTACGTAAACTTGCTAGTCGAAATAAAATCTTCGCCTTTAGATATTCTTAAGGTAAAGCGCCGCGGTTCTCTCCATCCGATCGATAGTAAGAGCCAATACCTTCATGTGCCTTTACTGTTCGTCCTGGAGCAGCACCGAAGAACTGTCTTTCATCCCAGCGCATCAACTGATCCTTAAATGACTAATCCCTGGCTATGGAAGACGGGGGATGGCCGCTTGGCCAACTAGAAAAAAGACACCCTCCCTGCTCATCAACTTCACGCCGCCGGGCGCTTTTCGACCCTGAGAGAGGAGAATGATGGCACTTCCTCACATCAAGTTGTTATTACGGAAATGAATGATAGGAGTTAGCCGTTCGTTTTCTACCGAGGTCGGGGTTTTAAGACAAATCCATCATTGAAGGGCTAGAGGCCGAATCGCTCACTCATCAATTTCTGCTTCTCCCAATGGGAGCCTTTACTAGTAAGGGCGCGTGGAGCCGGGGAGGCGGATGGGACTCTATTTCAAGGCTTCAGGTCGAGCCCCCTCCCTTAAATAATGTCGAAGGATCACAAGAGTCGCCTTTCTTTCTCCCAACATCATTCTCAAACAAAGAAAGTATGGATTGAGTGGGTCCTTTCTATCTCCCGGAGGGAGGGGATAGTCAGTCTTTGGTTTTGGAATCAAAAGATGGTTGCTGAAAGAGCTAACAGGGAATGGCCAGCCGCAGCAATGGAAGGTTGCCCAACCGCGTATATGTTGGAAGAAAGTCATCTGTATCGTTCCATTACCCATTCCTTAGTCAAGTCACGAAAATCGAAAATGAAGATTGCCTCACAAAAGTATCCCTCTTCGATTCTAGAATGATCCACGTACACTGCTCTCTTCTCCCTCATCCATGTTCTAAGGTATCGATTCGGGGATAGACCTTAGGGCTTTCCTGATAGCGTATGCTTAACTCCGACCTTCTCATTCCCGTCTGGGTATGAAACCTCCAAAAGAGAAAAAGATTAGATTAGAGTACTGTCGGAAGTAAACTCCTCTTCTCGGAGCCTTAGGAATTCCTAAGGACTACTGAAGGAGTAGTGAAGTGGAAGGCAGGTAATCAAATAAACTTAACACTCGACGTCAGTCTCATTATATACACCCATAGAAAGTCCCATTCCCTAACTCGAAGGCGGAAAAATGATTCACTGCTGCGTACAGCCCTGCGCTGTAGGCCGCTATTGGGCGGTGTAGGGGGCTGTGAGAGAGGGCTTCTTCGCGCCGTGCTCCCTTGCTCGCTTAGGTACGCCCTACCCCACCAACCATCCTTCTTTAACAATTATTCTTTTCTTCTTTTTTTTTTCGAGTGTTCATTCTTCACCCTCTTTCTTCTTCACTTTCACTGCTACCGTCCTGGTTTCATATGCCCAAGGCACCTTTGAAAGCCTTACTTTCTCTTACTTATAGAAAAGGGTGGGGTTGAGATAACGATAGGTGAAGGTTTAGGGATAGTGATGGTGGCTGGTACGTGTTTCTGAGGGTTCTGTGGAGGCGTGGTAATGGGAATAGGTGTTGGGGTAGGTTGAGTGCGAATTTTTTGTTCTGTATGTTTCTGTGGTCTGGCTGGAGGGTATTTTAGAAGTCTTCACTGAGCTGGCTCAGGCTTACTTCTATGGGGTCTGCCTTTCATTGAATTTTAGTGAGGGCACAGGTGAGGGTTGTGGGGTAAGGGAAGCTGACAACTATGGATGGCTAGCTCGTGCAATCAATATCTCTTCACTCCCATGCATACAATAGCTACGAGCTGCTGTAAGCGCTCTTGCACGAATACTCTATCACGAGCGTATTACCGAGTACCATGAGTAGACTAACGAGAGAGGTGGTATCGTATATAAGAGAAAGGTTTCATTTAGGAATGATCTATCTAAAGGTTTCATTTAGGAATGATCTATCCGTGGAGATCTCACTTTCGAAAGAGAGTCTCGACGCGGCGGTGTACACATAGCTGAGATAGCATGCAGCCGATAATGGAAAAAGATATATAATTTGTGTGCCGCGCAAGGATTTCTCTTCATAAGAGTGAATCAAACCAGCTAGCCTCCTTTCGGCTTGTGGCGAACTAGACTGACAATTGTAGTATATAAAGAAGAGTTCGTCTTTCTTCAAAGAGAAAAAGTAACGCGGCCCTTAGAGGCTTAAGTAATCGTTCGCAGGCGAAATGAAATTACGTAAAGAAAGAAAGAGACTTTCGGAAAGTGGTTCAGGTAGCTCCAGCGGACTGTAAATCCGTAAGAGCCGGGCATCTGGGACTGTAAATCCTCATGCGGTTCGACTCCGCACCCACTTAAGACTGTTCCGCCGCGGGTGGCGCCCAGATAAGAAAGCTTATGTTCCGGCGGATCGAAATTTCCTATTTTGCTCAGTCAGAAGGAAGGCTAGCTATATGCTTAACACATGCAAGTCGAACGTTGTTTTCGGAGAGCTCAGCTGGTTAGAGCAAAGGACTGAAAATCCTTCGTGGTTCGATTCCACTTCGAGCTGTTGAGTTGGCAGTGAAAGTGTCATTCCTTCTCGCTGGGAGTGCACTTCATCGAGTTGGAGGTACATTGGTAAGTAAGCGCTTCCTTCGATTGTGAGATCCTTACATGCAGTCTCTTGCCAGGCAGGGGAATGGGAATCCTTCTTTTGCCTTCCCGGCTGGGCTTTCTTTGTTTTGAGTTTGGAGGTGATTGGCAAGCGGAGGAATGAATAGCAGGATAGTTTGGAAGGGAATTGTTTGATGTTAGCTCGCTAGGAACGGAAACGGAACCTAGAGGAGAAGAGGAAGAGTTCAGTTCTGGTCTTTATCTCCTTTCTCCTTGCGCCCAAGTCTTCCTTTCGTGCCTTAAGATCCACTTGTTGGGGAACGAATAGAAGGTTTTGGGGTGATTTTTGACTTACGGCTTTAGATATGCGTATGGTAGAAGAGTCTTATGTGTCGGTTTGGGAGGTCCTCTCTAAGCTTGCCTCTGTTCTTTGCATCTCGTTTCATGCTTTAGTTGATCAACGTAGCCCTTCTCTTTGCAGATGGGCAAATTGTTCAGCAAGCGTTATGTTTCGAGACCACGTCAGGATTAATTTGATAGTAAGTTGTAAGAAGACTGACTTCCCCTTCCGATTAACAATCTCTTCCTTCCCTTTGAAGTTATGAGCATTCATTTCCAAATTCTGAACGTTCATCTCTCTGTTAGTAGTTGTTGGAGTACTGTGGAAATCTTAGAAAACTAAAAAAAGAAATGTAAACTCCCCTATTTCCTCCTTGTGCTATTCGCGCTATCATACTCCTCATACCATATAGCAATGGCTCGGGTCGACCTATTGAGTTGAGAGACGGAATTTTATTTTCCTTAATAAACTGCTCATTTCACACAAACCCTGTCTACGAAGCAAGGGAATCCTTATTCATTGCCTGAGGTGAACAGACGCTTAAGGAAAGGCTACTTCTTTATGAACATAATTAACTAGTCCATAAACCTATCTATAGGTCCAAGTAGACTGCCATTATCTAGCCCGATTCTGGACAGTTTCAGTTCTTTAGAAACGAAATTAACTAGTCCAATCACATGTATAGTGGTCGGAGGAATCTTTCTTCTAACGAGAAATGGTTATGAACTGCCAAGGTCAATGCATCTTCTTCACCGGCACAAAAACTGTTCAGGAAGTGAATGAAGCAGAAATATACACATTAGTCTTGGAGTTAACCTCAAGGGAAGAAGTTTATGTTAACCATACCACTAGGACAGGAAGGGTCTATCAACCGCCTCATTTGCAAGGCAATGATCCCCAAAGCACCGCTTGGGCTAGAGAAAGGAAAGGGCGGACGTGCCCGAGTACGACATCTTAGAGCAGCTTAGGAAAATCCCGGTTCCATTTGTGAACTGCTCAAGACATCCCAGAAGCACACTGACATCTTCTTTAGTGTGCTAAAGTCAGCCCACATTACCAAGGATACCCCACCGGAAGGCCTGAAGGTAATGATAGGGCAAATCTCCGCACCTCAACCCATGACCTTTACTGAAAAGGATGCAGCGCATACAGGCCATCCGCACATGTTGCCTCTCTACATAACTAACTACATAGAGGATTTCGAGGTTCACAAGGTGCTCATAGACAAGGGTGCGGGATTGAATCTGTTCCCCTAAGGACCGCAGAGACATGCGGGTAGGACCAGTGCTTAAACCTCTTCCACTCCATGTCATTGACGTCAACTAAGGACAAGGACCAAAAGGTTTTCCAATCCTTCAATGGTTCGTCCCAAGAACATAGAGGGAGAATCTAATATTCCTGTTATTAGGACACTTCCCTTGGCTTTTATCCTTAGGCTCTTTCCCATCGAAGTCCTTGTTTGGCAGGTGCTCTTCGGGCAGATTCCACTTCGAAAACACTTTTTGTTGACTTGACTTTAGGGTCCAGGTGGAAGTAGTCAGAAGTGCTGAAAAGCAGAGCTATTTCGATCAGAAAAAAAAAGAGCTTTCCCCATCTTTCACATACATACCCCACGAGCACCCTCTATTACCGAAAACCTTTCTTATTTACAAAACGGGGGCAGAGGAAATTACGAAGACTTCACTTCAAGGAGAGAAACGTAGGCACGAGACCTGCTCTTCCATGATCCTTGATTACTTTTGAAGAAAGCAAGCCAGGTTTGGACGTTCAAACAGTAAGGGTGAGAAAGTTCTTTTATGATTTTTTTTTTTTCTTGTTATGGAGATGTTCTTCGTTTCGCTACGACTACTTACCTTTCGCCTTTAATATGCCTATTCATCTAACTTTCATGAAACCCCGGGAATTTTGGCATAAAGTCAATTACCGAAGGACAGTTCATTTCAATCGTGCCAGTTTCATGAAAACCCGTGAAAAAAAGGCATAAAGTCAATTTCCTTCGGGGAGCTCATTTCAAATGTCCAACTTTCATGAAACCCCGTAAAAATCGATTGAATTTGCGTGTAATTATATCTAATATGCCTATTAAAATATTCCTTTAATATGCCTTTAATTGACTGTGCAATTAATATTTGAATAATATTATAATATCCTTCCTGTGCTTGCAATTAATATTTGAATAATATCCTGTGCTTGCAATTAATATTTGAATAATATCCTGTGCTTGCAATTAATATTTGAATAATATCCTGTGCTTGCTTCTAGGAGAGGTCATGTAATACGCTCGGCCACCCCCTCGGTGGCGCAGAAGAATAAGCTAAGCGGTCAAAAGGCTCTAGACGTCGCCGGAGTGCTTGGGCACATAGGAGCTTGAAGAGAATTACTACATCAGCCCTTTAGTCTCCAGGGAAACTCGCTAACCTATTATCCTGCCTACTCAATAGCCTACTCTATGGCAGCATACCCGACTTTTCATGCTTAGCTTCAAGCCTATGGCTTATTCTGTTGGGGTACTAAAAAGCAGAGGAAGCAGTTAGCCCAGCGGAGGAAGAAAGAGATCTAGTTGGATTTGTTCCAGGCAGAGGGAAAAGTCAAAGCCTTAAAAGAGAAAAGGGAGCTTCTCATTCCAGAGATGTCGACTCCAGCTCGTGACAAGATCTTTTACTGTGATTGAGAAAAAGGGGTTGACCCAGATCATCTCCTTAGCCCAGGTCTGTCGAGCCTCAATTAACTGCTACTCTAGGGTAGCCGCTTGAACTTCTAGCTGTGGTAACAGCGCCCTTCGCTCATTGACTAGTCACCACCTTCATACTCAAATGAATAGCCATAGCTGCTAAGAACAACAAATGATCACCTTTTCACCCCTGATAGTAGTATGCTGGGCCAAAGCTTAAACTCAATCACTTGGACATAGGCCTACCAACATCGGTCACTGAAGCACCTTTCGTCACTGCTGAATCGAGAACTAACTGCCAACAAGAGGTTATTCATTCAACGACAACAGATGTCGATGGAAAGGTGATAAGAGCTGATCGAACCTACCAAGCAACGGTTAGTTGTGCGGTGTACATACAGGCTAGTTTCCAGGCATCCATATTGGCATAACCTTATTATATGCCATCTAGCTTCATAGCCGGTAGTTTCCGTTGATGGTTATGTTCATCGGGCGGATCAGTTCCTTCTTTTCTTCAATGACTGCTTCTTCTTATGTTATGCTTGCCCTCGTTCTTCCCTCTAGACCCATCCCCCTAAAATATGCTCTGTACGAAGTTCATGGATTTGAAACTCCTGCGTACGAGACATGGTCAGCTAATTGCTTTTCAGCTTGTTCCAGCTTCGCGGCTTCAGTTTTGTATGAGAGCGGGCACTTTATTCTCAACTCTATTCTCCTATACCCACCTGCCGTTTCAAAGCTTTCTAGAGGTGCCTATAAGGAAGCTTTGAAACCTTTAGCCTTTATTCGGCTAAGGGAGTTACCTTTAGACTTCTGACTAGCTAAAGGAAGGGAACGTAGAAGAAGGGAGGGATATCCCTCGGTCGGAGGCCTTGTTCTTCCTTCGTAGTAGGCTAGAGTAGCTTGAAAGCGGTGACTCCGCGAAGATACCCCAGAATCTCTTCATGCCGGAGCGGATGAAAGAAAGAAGAAAGAAGATGTCTCAGGCTCAGTGTGCCCCCCTTTCGTGGAGTGCCACGCCCGGTTCACTGGGCTGTTGGCCTACCAAGCACTTGCACTCAACAAGACGCCCTGTTGATTTCTTTCTTTGTCCAAGAAATGCATGGGAAAGAAGGTCATATTAACCCCGAAAAAAGTGATCCAAAAATGGATTTGACCTAAAGTTTCAGGGTATGTCCGATATTATTTCAGAATCGGGGAACGAATATTATCATAGGTGAAGATGTGATAGATTACGAGGAAGCCTCTGCCCCAGCCCTCGCGCACAGGTTTAGAACTTTGGATGCTAGCACTTTCAGGAGATCCGAGACTTTACGACTAAGCCCAGTCCCAACACGGGCTGAAAGCCAGCCCTACTTTCCTATTTACCCGAGCTGTGAAAGTCGATCAGGGCGCATTCGCCTTTCAGACCCTACTTTTGGGGTGTGCTTCTCCCTTTGAATTGCGTATAGAAAGAAAGATCGCTTCAGCTCAATAGAACCAGAGTGGATTCCTGAACGCGATTGCGAAGAGATCTCTGTCTCAAAGGGCAGGCATACCTATCACAAGAGTAGAAGCTGGAACTTACACTCATAACTTGAATGAGATGCCCATTCTTTAGCGCTAGAAGACCTTTTGAATTACCTTTTTAAGTATTGGATTACCTTATTCCCTATTAGTGCTTTATCAGCTATTTAATCTCAGTCTCTATCGAAATGGAACTCTTAGGGAAAGCATCTCTCTTCGGCTAACCTCTCTCAAAGGCTAAGTCTCTCTTCTTCTTAGCTAAAGGCTTCTTCGCCCATTACCATTAGGTATAGAAGTGAAGCATATAGCAAAAGTAGCTAAAGTAGCAGAAATGGGATTACAGGGTATTGAATGATTCTCTCTTTCAACCCTTGCCATGAACAGTCCATGTAGTCTGACTTGAAAGCCATGTAGTCTTCCTTTCAATCCCGTTTTAGGAAGGCTCCCAGTTCAATAAGCGGAAGGCATTAGCTGTCGGGAGTAAACTTCGTTCGAGCGTCTTCAAACCTTGCCGCTCCTGTAATGAGTACCCTTTCCGCTCCTCTCACTTCGTTCGAGCTCTTACCCTTCTCTCACATTCTAAAGAGCTGCTTCGCTCGTGAAGTTTCCTCTTTTAGTTGCTGTTCCGGGGAAGGAGTAAAATGTTCATAAGAGCGATAGGGAAAGGGGAAACCCAACGAGGGCGATAGAGAAACTGGCCAAGCTCCCCAACTTCGTCAGCGGACATAGCTTCAGAAGAACTCCCTTTGTTGAAGAAGCCCTGCTTGACCTCCTTCCCGAAGAGAGGCGGAATGGACCTGGCAACTTAACTTAACTGCCTTAAGATACGAATGACGCAACAGGACATTCGATATTAGCTGATGCAGATGAACTAGAAGGGCTTACGACGAGTAGACTTGCAGGTTGGAAGGCTAAGCTTCAACATTTGGCTGGGCGTGAAACCCTTATTAAATCTACCACTTCAGCTATTCCAATGTATACAATGCAGACTGCATGGCTGCCACAAAAAATCTGTGATGAGTTGGATAAACTTAATAGATACTTTCAATGAGGGTCTTCGGATGACAAGAGGAAGGTCCATTTGGTGAATTGGCAACAAGTCACACAGACAAAAGAAAGGGATGGTCTCGGGCTAAGGAGGACCAGACTGAATAATCTTTCTATGCTTGGAAAGTTAGGTTGGCAAGGTGATAATAAACTCTGATCTCAGGCGGCAGTTCTCTTTCATACCAGTAAATTCGCATTATCCGTTGTTGTCTCTCTCGATGCATAGTACCTTTTATAGCTCTCTAAGTACAGTCACCAGTACTACTATTGGGATACGATGTCTAGGCCTTTATTTAAAACTCTCTTAAAGGAAGACGCGCAGCGTGTTAATTTCTGATTCAATTCTTTTTGAGTGAAATCACCCTTACCCTTGGTGCCTAACCTTGCCTTCTTTCCTTGCTTTGGTGCTATCGGTATCGTATATAAGAATTCACACTCGGCCAGGAAATCCACTTTTTAATAAAACCAGGAAATCTGCTCCTTCTACTAAAATCACAACATCCGAAAGTCTGATTGGGATTCTGCTTGAACTGGATTCCCGAAAGGGAGTTGACCTCTGGGTAATTCACTCTTGGTCATTAGCAGCCTACCATGGGAAGGGGCAAGGCTATAAGAGTAGCTAAGGAGATTCGACTAGCTTGAACGTCTTTCAGCTCTTGTTGAAAGATCCCCAGCTCTTGCCTCAAAGCCTCAAAGACTTAGCGGCATAACCGATCAACGCTTTGACTTGGCAGTAGGAAGTGTCTAAAGGAAAGGCCTAACCTTATTACCGCAGTGGGAGAAAGAGAAGTAGGAGCGGCCGGCGAAAGGGAATTGATTTTTAATGGAGTTCCCGTAGAAAGGGAAAGGGCTCCTCCTGCTCCACACCCAACTACTGCTACCACTCACTATTGCTCTACTTGCTAGTTTGCTTTTCTTCGAACTGTACAGCACAAACATAAAAACTTGACTTAGCTCTTAAGAAAACTCCAGAGTGACTATTAAGCGGAAAGCCAAGCATTAGTGCCAGTAGTTAGAGTTAGAAAGGGGCAAGGGATTTCATAGCTGTCTTATCTTAGCTAGGCCACCTGCCTAAGAAGGCTTTCCATCCGAACTAGGTTCCTTAAGCAAGAAGGAAGTTGAATTTGGTGGTCTTTATCGTAGAATAAGAAAAAGAAAAGTAGCTGCTGTTGCCGGTCTTTCTGGTCTTGTTGCTATGATCGTATCCAGTGCTTGATACAATAGAAGCTGCTCTCTCGTAACCCTTGCTTGGCTCTTTCCTGTTGATGCGACGTCGAGATATCGTAAGAGAAGAAAGCTGCTAGCAGAGGGTGAACCCTTCGTGGATTGATCGAGTTCCGTGTACTGATTCTCATCTCGATTGGGTTGGTGTTCAGTGACTGGCCTTTGTCCACCGCACCACTAGTCACCCGACTCCGAATCCAATTTGAGAGATCGTTCCTTCCTCTCCCAGCAATCAAACTCCTGCGCGAGCCTAACGCCCTTAGACGAATAGGCTTTCGCGCTAGTGCGCTTAATCAATCCGTTGCTTGTTTGGTCGAGCACTTCGTTCATGAGTTGCTATCGCTTTAGCTGTGATAACTATAACTTAAGCTATCTTCTCGAGTGAAAACTGCTTTACTTAGGACGAGCTTTTAGGGCAAAGTAGAAAGAGCTTATTTATTCGTCGATAACAAGCCTTTACTTCAAACAAAAAGGAATAGAACCGGAAGCTTTGATGGTAGTAAAGTCAGTCCATCTGCACTATAAAGACAGACGGATTCTCTCTATTCTTCGTATCGCCGCTTTATATAAGCTCCAGTGAAGCAAAGCAATGCAAGACAGATGGATATAGGGATACTTATACTATAATTGGACCTTTTCCTTCTATTCTCTTTCCCATCAAGCTATGCATGCTTACCTGAAAGTCCTTCTTTAAAGGCAGAATTTCATTCCGGTATGATCTTCCCCCTACAGAGGCTAAGCGGTCGGGTCATGGATCTTGCACTTCACTTCACTTGAATAGTGCTTTTTGAAATGGCAAAGTAAAGAACCAAGCTGACTGAATCGAATCTCCTGCGCCCTCTTCCTTCTCCTTCATTGATCTAAGACAACTCTTCCTTTCAAGGAAAAAGGAAAGTTGAATGAAGAAGCTATTCTTATTCTTAGAGTCCTAAGAAAACCCTAGTAGGCCACTTCGTCCCTTTATCCTGGAGTTACCTTAGCTTAAGGAACAGTTCTAACTCAAATCCATTCCACGATTCCATCCTTTCCCAGCAATCAAACTCCATAGCTAACGCTATAGGCTTTATAGCTTTAGTTTTGTTTTCTTGCTTGGTCCTTTTTGGCGAAGCCACTTGTGAACAAGCAGAGATTATTATGGAGTGTCTTGAAGCTTTTGAAAGTTGGTCTGGGCAGAAGGAGCGTAGCCTAGTAAATCGAAGCTTTTTCTTTTCCCCTAAATCCCAATAATGTCCTAAGATATATTAGGAATATTTACCAAATTCCTCTTACTAAAAATCGTGGGAACTATCTGGGAGTCCCGGTTATTCATGAGAGAGTGACCAAAGATACCTAAAATCAAGTTCTGGAAAAACTTTCGGGATGGAAAAGTATCCTGTTATCTTTGGCAGGGCGTGCTACACTGGTTAAATCTGTAACTTCAGCTCTCCCGAACTCGATTATGCAGACTAAAAAGCTTCCTTTGTCTATCGCTGAAGCTATTGACAAGGAAAATAGGAATTTCTTGTGGGGAAAAGAAGGTAATCGAAATAAGATTCATCTGGTTGCCTGGGCATCAAAGCCACCTCTGATATGAATATGGCTCTTGCAGCTAAGACTGCATAGAGAATGAAACCAAGCCCTGAGGCTCTTTAGGATATGTTCAGATAAATATCGTACATACATTGACTCTAACGGCTCAATGCAAAGCAAAGAAAGGACTGCCCGAAAAAGC